>NC_029775.3:94110747-94122239 GCF_000817695.3 Arachis duranensis | reverse complement strand
TTAAGATTTGGAAGAACAGAGTCGTAGAACGAATTAGAAGAAGGGTAGTTTGGGAATTCGAAGAAGAAAAGACGCTCAACGGGTGGGAACCGTAGCCATAATATGTCTAAGAAGGTGAGCGGTATAGAGGTTGGAGAAGTTGTTGTTGTTCCATTTTGTGGCGGTGGTGAAACAGAACAAACTTGCACAACTTTGAAGGATGAAGGTTCTGGCATGGTGGGATGGTTCTTGTTAAGGAGCAGTAGAAGATTGTCCAAATAATTGAAATTTATAGCAAGGAGATATGTTGTTTTGGGACTACTCTGATACAGAGTATAAATGTATTGAGCTATGAAGCACGGACACTTTGCTGAGTTGTCGTATCTGCGTGTTAGATACATTTCGGACGACATTCGTTCGACACGCATGTCTGCTGTGTCCAAACTGTGTCTCAATAAAAAATAAAAAATTCTTCTTCGGACACACTTGGACACACTTAAATATCATCACGTGTCAGCGTGTCCGATTATATATATACGTGTCCCTATGTCATGTAAAATTTTAAAATTCGTGTATCAGCGTGTCTCGTGTCGTGTCGTGTCCCTTGTCCATATCAGTGTCCGTACACATAGGTACTCCATACAGAGAGAAGAAGTAAAAGGCCTAACAAAACACTTGTGAATTTGTGATGGGTCCTCTAATATAGAAAGAGAAAAGTTGAAAGATCAGTAAAATTTATTTTTAGTTAATAATTAATTAATAATATTTAAAAGTATAAACTAAAAATATATTATTAGAGTGTTAAAATTTAAACTAAAAAAAATAGATTAATAATTAAAAATACTGTCTAAAAATAATAAATTTGGCTGATCTACAAATTTTTTATATAAAAATATTTAAATAAAATGTATATTCTTTGTACAATAGTAATATGTATATGAGTTCTCACCATGTTGTTTAGGTTTATATGGTATTTATTTGAGAAAATAATACTTTTCTCGTGTGTGAGAATTGAGATATTTAAATGACTTTTTCTAATTTATAATATTTTTTTGTGTAAGATTTAAGTAATATATTTTTTAATATTTTTGACAAAATATTATTCAATAATTATTATAATTACATATATAAATTAGTGATAATTATTTAGTTAATTTAAATAATAATGATAATTATTATTTTAATTTGTTAAAAATATTTAATTTAAAATTTTTCTATATTTCACGAGTAACAATAAAATATTAAAAATAAATAAAATTTATTATATTAATAATAATAATAAATATATTATTATTGTTGTTATTATTTGAATTAATAATAAATTATCATCAATTTATAAATATAATTATAATAATTATTAAAGGATCTTTTGGTCACGAGCATTAAAGAACATATTATTTCAATTTTGAAGGAGAAGAGAATTTATACATTTTATAAATAAAAAGGTTGAAGAATATTATTTAAAAATTTCTTAGAAAAAGAAGTGTCACTTTTTCTATTTATTTATTTAGACCATTGTATGGCGTTTACTCAGCACATTTGTGGTAGTTATAATTTTTGAAGAGTTTAACTAACATTTAAGAAATATGTCAAGATTACTATTAGAATAAAGTGATAATTAAATTCTTGAAGTATTAATTTTAAATTAATTAATTTTTTAAGAAAAATATTAATTAGATTTTTTATAATAATAAACGGTAGATATACGTGTCTTTCTGTTAATAAATAATATAAAATAAAATAAAATTGTCTATATATTTTATTATTTACAATAGTGCATATCTCATTATTATCACATGAGCAGAAAAATAATGTAATTTTGAACAGTAAAATATTTATTATTTTTTGAATTTTTATATATCCTTTATCAACTAGTCTATATTTATCATAAATTATATTAAAACAAGTGAAGATTTTTTCAAAAGTTATTATTTACATGATTATCTTTCACAGATAGACACGTCAGAGTAATTAATAATACATATAAACATTACCGTTAAATTTTAGTTGATAAATTGATAGAAGGACCAAATTGATACTTTTTTTTTTCTTTAGGGACTAATTAATCTGACGTCAAAATCTTCATGAATCTAATTGTCACTTATTCTTACTATTAATTAGAGTGTATATTGGGTTGGGTGAAGTCGAGTTCGCCTTGACTCGGATCCGACCCTAAATAATGACTGAGTCTATTTTTGAGACCCATATCCAGTCCTAGACTCAATGAAATCACACTACTTTCAGGTCACATTAAAACCGGATCTATACAGGTGAAGTCCAGGTCTTGATAAACTTTAGTTTATGTCAAAAATTTTATGATTTACTTATTTATAAAGAAGAAAAAAATATACTTGTTACCGAGAAGTTGATACCCATATTTAAAGTTGAATTTGTACATAAATTCTAATTTCATGTTTCTTTGATCTATTTTTTAATTTAACAAGTATGATTAAAAATAAAACAATAAGCTTATATTTAATATAACATAATATTAGAATTAATTTAAAACATATATATATTTTTTAGTCCATTTAAAGTGCACATGGAGCCGTATGAGGTTGGGTTTGTCTTATCCAGACTCAATTTTAAATAATGGCTAACTCTATTTTTAGACCCTTATCCAATCTTAAATCTAGTAAAATCACACCAAATTAATTTTCAAAATACTCGAATTTAGATCGAGTCATGTACATCTCTACTATTAATAAATAAAAAAAGTAATAATACATAACAGGTTTAAAAAGTTAAACTGAATTAAAGTAAAAAAAAAATTAAAAACCTTACAAAATAATATATTAAATGTCAAATTTTAGGCTTATATATAAGTGTGTGTCTGGAAGAAAAGAACATTAATTAGGAATGACAAAAAATCTGCAAATAATACTAACTTAGTAGTATTTTATAACTAAATATCATGGTTCTGAAAACCGAACCGGACCGGTCGGTTCAACCGGAAAAACCGGGAATCGGTCACCTAACCGGTCCGGATAAAGTCAGAAATCGACTGGCAAAAAACCGGTGAAAAAACCGGTCGAACCGGCGGTTAACCGGTGAACCGGAAGAACCGTCCGGTTTTTTTACGGTTTATTGGTTTGCATATTAAACTTCAAAACGGCGTCGTTTTGAAGAAAAAAAAAAGGGCTATCAGCTATGCACAAACCCTAAAGCCACCACCCTCAGTATCTCAGTATCTCTCAGCTCTCACCCTCCCACAGCCCCTCATCGCCGTCGCACCTCTCCTCCATCGCCGTCGCGGAGCTCCCCTCCTCCATCGCCGTCGCGGAGATCCTCTCCTCCATCGTAGTCGCCCAGCTCGCCACCTCCACCGTCGCACCTCTCCTCCATCGCCGTCGCGGAGCTCCTCTCCTCCATTGCCGTCGCCCAGCTCGCCTCCTCCACCGTCGTCGTCCAGCTCTCCACCTCCACCGTCGTCGCCGGTAATACTCTGCCTTCCACCTCGGTTCATGTATGCGGGCATGTTTCTGTTCATGGTTCTGTTCCTATTTGAGTTCATGTTCCTATTTCTGTTCATGTTTCTGTTCCTCTCTATCACAGAAAACATGCTCTTTGATGTTTATCTGGATTACATGATTTTGGTTTCTGTTTGATGAATCTTGAATCTGTTTTTGGCTTTCTATTATGATGCGTTGAAGGAAGCTGGGGATTATTTTTGCTGCTTCAATTTTGCTGCTTCATGAATCTGAGTTCAATTTTTGCTGCTTCAATTTTTGCTGCTTCAATTTTGAGTTGCTGTTTCTTCAATTTTGCTGCTTCATGAATCTGAGTTCAATTTTTGCTGCTTCAATTTTTGCTGCTTCAATTTTGAGTTGCTGTTTCTTCAATTTTGCTGCTTCATGAATCTGAGTTCAATTTTTGCTGCTTCAATTTATGCTGCTTCAATTTTGAGTTGCTGTTTCATGAATTTTGCTGCTTCATGAATCTGAGTTCAATTTTTGCTGCTTCAATTTTTGCTGCTTCAATTTTTATTCATGATTCATCCATTGTTTGCTTCTATTTTTTTGCCATTTTGTTCTTATTGCTTCTTGCCTTTGGTGTTTGATTTGGATCTGATGCTTTACTGTAACAAATTATGCAGCATTGCAGCTCATTCAAAATCAGGAAATGGAGGAAAATCATAGTTGCCAAAATCAGGAAATATTGGTGCCAGAAGTTTTCTGCTGCTGCCTTGAACCATTCCAACACTAGAAAGTGACAAAGTAATCAACATAGTTAATAAAAACAAGCTTTGTTTTAGTGCCCATTTTGGTTGTTGAAGTGACACAAAAAAGCCTGAGCTAATTGGTAAGTAGCATTGTGTTAATTAGCATTTTTTGTTAGTTGAGCTAAATTATTCATTATGCTATGTTTAGGTCTTGGTGATGATTTGTGCTTTGAGGTGCATCTATGATTTTCTTATCCATCATCAATTCATATAAGTACATTAAAGGCTCAATTCTTTTTCTCTTTTGATGAGTTTCACTTTTGATTAGTTGAAAACTTGCTAGTAATTGTTTCTTTTGAATATAGAACATTATGGGTTTGTCATTATGTGCGTTTTTTTTTGTTTAGTTATAAACTTCGATGTTTGAAGTTGTTTGTGAACCTCTAATATTAAGTTATGGATAATTTATATGTGAAATTTTAAATTTTATTAAGTTAAAAATTATTGAATTTATATATTTAAAATTATTTTTAGATTTTTTATAATTTTATTTATTAGATATTTTTAATAAAAAATCACTTAGATGTAAAATTTTATTGACTTTATATATATGACTTTACATCTAAGTGATTTAAATTAAGTTCAATCAAGTCTTTTAGATTTATGTGCTTCTTCTTCTATTTTCTCTTTTTCCTCTTTCTCTTCTTGTTACAAATTCATGCACATATTTTTTTCACCCTTGATGCTACGTCTTCTTCTTCTCTTCCACTTTTTTTTTTATCTTTCTCCTCTATCATCATCATCATCATCATCATGATCATTATCGTTATCGTCATTGTCGTATTCTTTTAATACGTATCATCGTTATCATTATCGTCGTTATTGTTGTCGTTGTCATCGATTTTTTGCTATATGGATTACACTATTTGATCCAAAATTGATTTGGATGTACTTTTGTTTAAAATTGACCTGGTATGTGCTTGTTTTGAAACGAATTTGTTGGTGTATCGCATCATTAAATAATTTTGGTTCATTTGAAATTTAATTTTCAGTTCAATTTAGATGTAATTTCAGTTTATTTTTGAGTGAATTTCTGATCATTCAATTTTGTTTATGTTCTTGTTTTTGAACGCAATTATTAAGTAATTTTGGTTCATTCTAGATCTAAATAAGGTGCATAAAATTTGTGCTTGTTTTGAAACGGGTTTGTTTGTGTATCGTAATCATTAAGTAATTTTGGTTCATTCAGAATTTAATTTTCGGTTCATTCTAGATGTAATTTCGGTTAATTTCTGAGTGAATTAAGGTGCATTTGGTCTAGTTGTTCTACATAATTCAAAACTCTTCCTCCTCACATCCTCTCTTGAGAGGAATAAAACAAAAAAAAAGAGAACAAAAATCAAACAAAAAAAACAAGAATACAAAACTTCTCAAAACTCCTTATCATATCTTCCTCTTCTTCTTTTCTTGTTCATCTTCTCCTTCTTGTTTTTCCTTCTCATAATTCTTCTTGTTTAACACTCTTAACAATAATAAAAACATGAAAAAATCAAATAGAGAATAAAAAAATGCATAATGCTGCAAAATCACTTGATGGATTTGGATGTATTTTTGTTCATGATTTAATTTTGTTTGTGTGCTTGTTTTTGAACGCATGCATTAAGTAATTTTAGTTCATTCTAAATTTAAATAAGGTGAATTTGGTCTGTGTTTGTTTTGAAACGAGTTTGTTTGTATATCGTCAATTCGTCATTGAGTAATTTCGGTTCATTCGAAATTTAACTTTTAGTTCATTTTGGATGTAATTTCGGTTCATTTCTAAGTGAATTTTTAATTATTCAATTTTATTTGTGTGCTTGTTTCCGAACGCAGTCATTAAGTAATTTTCAGTTTATTCTTGATTTAAATAAGGTGCACTTAGTCTATGCTTGTTTTGAAATGAGTTTGTTTGTGTATCGTCATTATTAATTGCAGTTCATTCGAAATTTAATTTTTGGTTCATTCTAGATGTAATTTTGATTCATTTTTTAGTGAATTAAGGTACATTTGGTTTCGCTATTCTGCACAATTCAAAATTCTTCCTCCTGATCTTTTACTGCTTCTTCATTTTCTTATTTTATTTTGTTATAATTCTTCTTATTTTACTCTTTTGAGAGGAATAAAATCAAGAAAAAGAGAAAAAAATCAAACAAAGAAGAAGAAGAAACTCATTACGCTACAAAATCATTAAGGAGAGGAGGAGGGAAAAAATGCAACAACAACAACAGCAACAAAAGAATGACGATGAAGAGAAAACATGTGAAGAAGGAGGAGAAGGAACGCGAAGAAGAAGAAGAAAAGGACGACGACGACGATAACGTAAAGTCCCACGCATATAATCACGCTCTTTTAATGAGAGTGATTTTTGTTGGTGTTGAATCTATTTGGTTGAACTTAAATGGCAATAATGTTTGGATGTGTAGTAGATATGATCTAAAGTTGTAACATATATTGAAATAGAACATTTTTAATGATTATATGATTCTATTTTTTAAAAAAGTATTGTTTTGTGTATATTTTTTTAAGGGTAATTACCCATATCAGTCCTTAAGGATTTCAAAAGTAGATATTTTAATTTTTCAAAAAAATTAATATACAGATCAATTTTCAACATTTTTATTTGTAAGATATAACAGTCCTCCATTCAAAACAAATTAACATAAAATTATTATTATTATTATGATTATTGTTATTATTATTAATTACACAATAATACTATACCATAATTTTTTGTATTTTTTGGACAAAAATAATGATAAATTTATTTATTATATGTATTTATAATATATATATATATATATTGAGTTTGGAAAACTAATATTTAATTAAAATTAAAGAATTATTAAGTGTTTATATGATTGTGTTATGGCTGCATGCAGGAAAATAATTTTTAAATACATGACCCAAATAATTCATACACTTTCGTTCATTAAAGCTAAGCCAAGCCCAATCACAAGCCCCTAAAACCAAGTATGAGGAATTAAAGAAATGAACCCTAAGAGATCACAAGCTTAGTACGGTTACCTACTCCCACTCTTAATTAGTTACTTGAATTCCAAATTCATCTCAATTAATTCCATTGAAATTTTTACCGAAAGGCAAAAGTCCTCTCTTCTCTCTCTCCTTTCTTCACTTCAATCACGTCATGCACTTATGAAAAAAAGAAAGAAAGAAAAGGAAAGTGCAGAGGCTATGGAGCATTGAAGGACAAAAAATTTGTTGGCAAAACCAAACAAGAAGAAAGGATTATAACTAAGAAGCTAGTCATTCACGGCCAGACCATATCAAAAAGCATCTTCCTCCATTTGTGCTACACCAAGGAACGAAGAAGGAAATCAACAAAGTCTTAAGCACAAATCAAGTAACCATGGAAAAGGTGAGGTCAACCACGGTTAGAAGCACATCAACACTCAAAATAAAAACTTCGAGCCAAGCAAGGCTCTACGGTCAAGATTAAAGAAGCTTGAAGAAAAATGATGAGAGAGAAAAAGTGTGTTGCATGCAACAGATTCTGATTTCTCTCTCCTCTCTGATGAAGCCGCTGATAGTCTCTGATAATGGAGAAGAAGACAGTGTTAGGGTTGAACTTGTTTCAACCTTGGAAGCTTCATTCTTCTATAATAAGGGTGAACGGCCAAAGGTCGAAGGTAAGAAGAGTAATTGAAAAGCATAGAGTTCAATATCATAGCTACCCAAACTGTTTGAGTTTCTTCTCCTTCATGTAGTTCATTTAGTATTTTCTTTTTCTCAATTTAGTTTATTTGAGTCTTATTGAAAAAGACAAATATGGTGAGATTTGTAAGAAAAATCTAATAAGAGGTAAAAGGCAGTGAGTTAAACTCTGAGAAAAAGCCATAAGATGTCTCAGAGGTTCTTTTGTACATCTATTTGTTTTGTTTCATGATCCTGTAGGGATTCTCTCACAAGTTGGATTAGCATTTTTCTATTGAAAGCTAGGTTGAGTTCTAGTCAAATTCAGATTGGGTTAGCACTTTTGTTTCTATTACTCAGGAGACAAAATAAAAATGTCTCTCAACTCGTCTTGAGACAAAAGTAAAAATATCTCCTAAACTTCTTTGAAAAAACAAAAGTACTATACAAAAATAGAAGTAATAATGATATATATATGGTTCACATGCTAGAATTAACAATATATATAATCTTTGTTAAACGCTTTTAATATTTTATTATCGGTGATATTAGAAAGACAAAAAAATATTTTATTTAATATTTATTTATTGTACAACATTGAATAAAACTAAAAATAATAAATTTTAACCGTTTTTAGCTAATAATTTTTGTTATCAAATATTTTTTTTTCATTCATATAGCGCTCTTTTATTCGGGTTTAAAACTCTCTTGATTTATTAGTCTGCTAAACCTAACTACATATATACACATTATTATAAGTATTGATTTCATTCTTTGACTTATTTATTTCCTTTTGTCACAAATTAAATTATATTGTAGTTCTTGCCCAAGTCCAAACAATGCATTAATTAAGATCTACGTACCAAAACAAATACTTTGTTATTTCTTTAATATGGTTCTAAAGTCTAACAAACTTCTAAAAGACCCAATCAAAACTTGTTATGCATATTATTCATGTTCTATATGCACATATGTATCTCTTGCTCCTTCTTTCTTTTTTGGTATTACTTGAACCCCTTTTCATACCTGCTTTATTTCCTTTTAGCTAGCTCCACCTTTCTTCATTTTATTGGCATATGTCCCAATTGACAGTTATGACGTCATTGTTTGATCCTATCCTAGCTAGTTAACATTATACATCAGAGAATAATATACATCGTTTCATTACGATATCAAGAGTAGCAAAGAAAATGGTTGTCGCATTTCCAGAGAATATACATGTTATACATAACGTAGCACCTAACCAAAACTTACTTTCAAGCATTTAGTTACACATTATTAATTCAGGCATGTAATGTAATACACTAAAACTCGGTCATACTAAAATTAATTATTCGTATAAAATATATGTTAGAATATAAATATATATTAAAAATAAATTAAATTACATATATTTATATATAAATATATTAATAACTAATTTTAGTATCTAATTTTAATATATAAATAACATTTTTGCATTTTATTAAACGGGAGACGAAGACGAATCCTCTTTTGATAGAGAGTTAGAGATTCATTGCCATCATCTCTAATAACAAATTCTTATCATTTGAGGTTTCGTCAATCTTCATTATTTCTCGTTTAGTCGTTCTATTGCCGTTTATCTATTTTCCCACGACACTGAAGTACAAGACACGATATAAAGACACACATTAATATATATAAGTTTACAGACAAATTATAATTAATATTTTTATATTTTATTGATATTAAAATATAAATTAATATTTTTATTAGGTTAAATATTTTTTGATAAATTATATAAATATTTTAAATAATATTTTGTATTAATTAATAAAAAATGCTAAGAACCAAACTTTTACTAAAATAAGAGATAAAAAATTAATTAATATTAATTTAAACATATATAAGGTAAATGAAATAAGAAATAAAATATTAATCTCTAATATTTCTCATAGTTAATGATATATATGTATTTCTAATTATATGTACTTTAACCATTTAGATTTAGATTAAAAATAAAGTTAAACATGCTTCATCTGAATTTTTTTTTAATTTTTATTAAGATACAGATAAAATAGAAAAGCACTCGTGTCCAATGATTATCGTGTTTGTAATATATCTGATATATAACCGTATAAAAACAAGAGCAACTCAATTGACTAGATTATAAGATATTCTATTTGGAGAAACAAAATAATTAATAGTATTTCACTCCTTTGCGCACGAGAAGAACTTTTCAAAATAATATTCCAAAGAAAATAAAGTGCACACGACGAGAAGTCTGATCTGTATCCATCAAGAACGAAATTGATTTACGCTAACTGGTTAGAACCGGCAATAAAGAAGACTTGTAATCTACTGTGTGTCTATAAATATATATATAATAACGAAAAGGAAGAGAAATTTGGGCCATAATTTTAGAGAAATGCTAGGGACAAGTAATTTTGGTGTTTTGTAATCATTAATTGGCCATCAATAGTATTTTTAATGATGTGAAATTACATCTAATGGTATCTAATGGTGAAAGATCTATCACTTTTATTTTGATAGTTAAGTGCTGGTCAGAAAATACAAAAATTACTGATCCATAGACTTTTCCATAATTTTATTAAGAAAAAAAATTTATTATATATATTTCACTTTATTTTTGATAATTTCAATAGGATATTGAATTAAATTTGTATTAAGACAGTTCGAGAAATAAATACAATTCTTTTAAAAAAGAATAAATTTAATCCAAAAATTACTTAATATTTATGTAAAAAAGAGTATAAAATATTCAATAATATTAAACTGTGATAAATAATCTAAATAATTACAATAAAAATATAAGTAAAATAAATTAAAACTTTAAATAACTAGGAAAGTGAAATAGCATTAAAAAAAAGTAAAATACTTGAAAAAAATAGAATAAAATACGTAAAGTAAAAGGATGAAAAATAGAAAAACATGAAAAAAAATAAAAAGAAAAATAAAAGAAATAAATAAAAGGTAGACTCCAGACACTCAGATGCACTTACATTTTATAGTTTTCTTTGGCATTAGAGCGACTTAAATTTTTGTAGAAGTGTTTAGGTTGAAGTATTTAATTTCTTCTAAACTTTAAAAATAGACTTATAAAATATTTCTCTCTTCGCACAATTTAATTTTTTCTTTTTTCTCAGTCTTTCACAATCCACGACCTTATCTTGACTGTGAAGGACTTTATTCTCGACAAAAAATACCTCACGTCCTTGTATTTACCTTGATTTGCAAGACCCCATTCTATCAAATTAAATCATATGTTGTAAAACCTGGTTAATTAACGGCTAATTAACCCATAAATGAGAATTTATTCTGGAAAGCCTAAAATGTGATTTTTATGGCTAAATGTGATAGAGGAGATTGAGACGAGAATTTTGGTACCAATTTTATAGAATTCAGACCAAGATTGGACCGAACGGGCCAAACTGGGCCAATTGGACCCAAAGTGGGCCCTTGGCCCAACATAACTTAACCAAAACCCTAGTTTTCAGCACTCTCTCTCCTCATTTGTTACACACACAAGCTGAAATTAGAGAGAAAGGGAGGAAGAACACTCTCTCAAGTTCTCTCCCTTGGTTGATCTTCAAACCACCATAACTTTTGATCTAGAGCTCCGATTGCCGCTCCGTTTGCGGCCACGCGTTCACCGCGGAGAGCTCTACAAAACCCATAC
>NC_029775.3:94108920-94110241 GCF_000817695.3 Arachis duranensis | reverse complement strand
ATTTATTGGAATTGGTGTTGTTGAGAATTGGCATGAGGGGTAGTATATGATATGTCAATATGTTTGAGTTTGAGCCACTTGAGTGAAGTGGGTTAAAATGATGAGATAGTGATTTTGTAAATTGTGGTAATGTGTCAATGTGTGAGTTGAGGAGGCTTGATGTGGAATTTGATATATTTAGATTGATTTCAAAGAAAAGGGATGAAAATGGCATGTTTTGATTGATTTTGAAAAGAGTTGGAAATGACTTGTTTTAAAAAATGGCACTTTGTGGTTTTTATGAAAAATATGGTTTTTGGGCATACTTTGGTGGGACATAACTTGGACTACGGATCTCTGTTTTGTGCCAAATCTATTTAGAAATAAAATTGGATCCGGGATGTCCATGCCGTTCGAAGAACGGGTGAAAAATGATTTAAAATGAGGAAGTTATGTCCGTCGGAAGATTGGGGTCTAAATCTGTGAATTCTGCAGATTTTAACTTAGAAAATTTTTAGCAGAATGACCCCTTGTGCGTGGGCGCACCTGGCGCGTACGCGCCGATCTTCCAGAAAGCGTCACCCACGCGAGCACGTGATGTGCGCGGGCGCGCCGATGGTGCTGCACCCAATGCCCAGCCATTTTCCAGAGAGTCATGCCAGAACTGTGCCAGTGTTGTGCCTGGGGCACGAGAACACCCACGCGTACGCGTGGTTGACGCATACGCGTCGATTGGCAAATTTTTAATCCACGCGTTAGCGTGCTTGACGCTTGCGCGTCGATGAAATTTTTGAGGCTATCCGCGCGTGCGCGTGGAGTGCGCGTACGCGTGGCCCTGTTTTCATCCCAAAGTTGATTTTTGAGTTTTAAAAGCCAAATCTCATACTTCTAAGCCTCCGATCTCACCACTTATATCTTAAATCATTATGATATGCCTAGCTATTAGAAATGGGTTAGTGAATGAGGTAACTTGCGAGTGAAGCAAGGGGAAGATGAATAATCAATGAGGATCATTGATGATTATGTGAGATGTGGAGGATGGTGGTGGAACTGCTTGTTATGCCATTGGCCGAAGGGCCGTAATTGTTTATGAATTGGCTGGTTCTGGATTGAACCGTGAGCCGGAATAGCTGTGTATGCTATGAATATTAGCTGGTTATGGATTTAACCGTGACCCGGATGGCTGATATGGATGTTGATCCATGGATGAGAATTCATGCATGTTTATGCTGAATTATTGATAATTGTGATTTGCACTTCCACTATCTGAGATACGAGTTTCCCTGGGTAATAGCAGTGGCTAGCCACCACGTGCTCAAGGTTGAGACTTGATACTCTTTTG
>NC_029775.3:94107767-94108506 GCF_000817695.3 Arachis duranensis | reverse complement strand
TAATACAGACTGTGATGACTCCTCTTATGGGAGAATTTTGGAGAATAGGTTTTATGTATTGGTGTCCCTTTGGGTTTCCTTGGGGTTTTCCTTATTTTTATCATATGTATATATTATTATGCTCGGACCGGTTACCTTTGCAGCCGGATCTTGAGTCTTGATATTCCTGTTTTTGACACTCCTTTGTATATATATAATCACGCGTTGGTTATCCTTGTTCGTTACGTTATCGATCGGAGTGTTACGCTTTCGAGTTGCGGTTTTTGTTTACCCTTTTTTCTACAAAGGCTCCTAGTTATAATCAATCATTCATACTACTATATGTACTAAACTTTTATTTTAGAGGTCGTAATACCTTGCCATCTTTGAATTATGACTTAAGCATAAGACTCAGTATGGTAGGGTGTTACATATGTCATTATAAAATTTTGATCTAAATCTTTCTCGACTCAACTTATCTCATAATCGAAATTCTGTTTTTTTATAGTGGAGTCTTTACTCCATCAAAATTTTGACTACATGTAATCAATCAATTTCATCCTAAATCTTTTTAGACTCAATTATGCAAGTCAGTACCACCCAATTTTTCGAATTTTAGAACAAGTCAAAATTTTTACTAACAATATATATTTCTAAAAATATTTTTTGTTATTTTTAAAGTTTAATCTAAATCTCTTATTAGCTTAGTTAATTTCACATTTTTTATTATATTATTTAACAAATAATAAAATAAATATAA
>NC_029775.3:94102480-94103213 GCF_000817695.3 Arachis duranensis | reverse complement strand
TTTTCTATCTTCTATTTTATTAGGAAATAAATTTACCTTTTCTAGAATATTTGGTTGAAGTTTTAGCTTTCCTTGAGTAGATAGAATTAATCCAAGGAACTCTATTTCTTGTTTTGCTATTCTTGCTTTCTTTTTACTAAGAACTAATCCTTTTTCCTTGCATCTTTCTAAAACTATTAATAATTTTTGAAGATGATCTTCTTTATCCTATTTTGTAAAAATTAGTATATCATCAATGTATACTAAAACAAATTCATTTAACTCTTGTAGATTTTCTTCCATAAATCTTTGATAAATACCTGGGGCTTGCTTTATTCCAAATGGTAATACATTCCATTCATAAAGCAACACACTTGTTGATTCTTTTGTTGGGCAAGTAAAAGCAGTTAATTTCTTTGTTTCTTCGTCTAAACGAAGTTGCCAATATCCTGATTTTGCATCAAGAGATGAAAACCAATTTGCTCCTTTGATTTTTTCTAAAATAGAATATTTTCTTGGAAGTTCATGAGCATCACCAATAGTTGCTTCATTCATTTTCTTATAGTTTATTACCATTCTTCGTTTTCCCCTTTTAATTTCATTATTGTTTTCAACGTAAAAAGCTGGAGCCGCATGAGGACTTTTACTTAATCTTATAATTCCTTTTTCCAAAAGATCTTTACATTCTAATGAGAACTCTTCTCTATCTCTCGTGGAATAAGGAATTTTATTTGGAACATTTATCTCTTTTATA
>NC_029775.3:94089802-94101466 GCF_000817695.3 Arachis duranensis | reverse complement strand
ATCATATATCTGAATATTAGCTAAATGGTTTTTTGCTTCTTGATATTCTTTATTATAGACTTCTTGTCTATGATCTATAATATTTTTTTCAAAAAATTCTTTATATAGAATTATCATTATATATAATATCTTATCATAAGCTGTTGTTTTTGTTTCTAATTCTTCTATTATTTGGTTTTCTATTGATGTCATATAATCTCTTATAGTTCCTTTAGTATGAAACCCTATGTAATTCCAAATGTCCCTTCCAGACAATTCACCAAGTTTTGGATTAGTAAAGCCTTCTAATAGGAAGGAATTCAACCAATTTTCGAAAATTTCTTTTTCGTTCTTTTTGCAGTCTAAATCGAGCATTCTTTCTCCTTCCATTTCCTGGATTTTAGGAACGTATTTTGATGGTATTTTTGTATGTTTTGAATCTTTATTTATAAACCCTTTTTTAAAAGCATAATTATCAAAACCTGTTTCCCATTTAAATTGAGATTGATTATCCTTAGATGTTCCAGCTTTATTCTTTACTTGTATTGGAATAGCTGGTTCTTCGTCACTTGAATAATCTAGAATGTGTTCTTCATTTTCTATATTTTCAGAATTTACTAATTCTTCTTCTATTTGAAAACCATGTTCCATAATATTATTTTCTTGAGCCATTTTTAATTGTTTAAAAAGCATTGTAACTTCTTCTAATTTTTCTTCAATATTCATAATTTTAGTGGTGGTTTAACTTTTAAATCTGTTATGTTAATTATATTTTGAAATTTTTCTTCCTTGGGATTCTCTTTTTTCTTATTTCTTTGAAATTTTATGGATGTTAATATTTCTTCAAGCATATCTACTATAGAATTTAATTGTGGGTTAAAAGTATGATATAGATGTGGGGAATTATTTTACTTAACAAAATAAAGAAAACATGGTTAGTTGTTAAAAAAAAATTCGATCAATATGATAAGATATCTAATAAATAATAGGAGAAATGCTAAAAGGTTAGTAGAATTTATTATTTTTTTGCCAATAATTAGCCGATTAATATTTAAAAATATAAATTAAAGTATGTTGTTGAATTATTAAACTAAAAAATTAAAATAATAATTAAAAATAATGATAAAAATAATAAATTTTAATTGATTTATAACTTTTTTCTGTCAAAAATATTGTACGTATCTTCACATATGTGTACAAGACTCAATTTAAAAGGAAATAAAGAAAAAAGAAAACAAAAATAGGTGCAACAAAGCATTGTTGCGATAATAACACAATAATTGTATGAGGTCAAGGAAAGCTGAATTTTTTTATATATAAATGAAATTACTTTTTTATTAATATATGTGTTATTAAAAATATTTGTGTATTTAAATACTACGTTATATTTTAAATACAATGTATTTTATATTTTGGGAGTTACTTGAAACAGTAATTTGGGTTTGAACATGAGGTTTAGATTTCTTTTGAGATAGCGTCTGATTTGTGTTGGTGTCGAAGTGTCATCGTCCAAATTTCTTGTGAGGAGGTGGGGATGGTACCTGCAAGAGACTCCGATACTTAAGTTAGTAAGGGTTTTAGACATGTTTTTAGTAAATTGGGATGTGAATATATTTGAGGGGTGTTAATGTATTAATAGTAGAGTATATAACCACCTTTTTGGAGTAGTTCCACCTTCGTTAGTGGATGACCGTTCCCTTTATCTTAGGAGTTTGTTGGAATCTATCTTCGAGTGAAGATAGAGATAGTAGGAGAGATTCGGGGAAGCAGTTACTTATTTGGATAAGTAGAACCGACCCTTCTTGTCGTGTCCGACCTCTTAGGAGGTCAGTTAAGAGAATACCCTTAGTTGGCCTTTATACTTAATGGGCCTGGTTTTGTGTTTTGGACCAAGGTATGAATAGTGGCCCTACTTGAGTCCGAAGTATTTGTGACTTGAGTCTTTATTGTCGGGTACACCGCCTTCAAAAGGTCGGGTACTCAACATGTTTAAAAAATTTAAAATGTTGCTGCTTTAATGACATGGCGAACGTGACGCAACAGTTTCTTGGGGACCCGCGCGTGGCTTTAAAGAGGAGTCCAAAATGCCTTTTTTGCCCCTTGTTTCTTATAAAAGCTTCACTTCTTCCCTCTTCTTTTCTTTTTCGTTTCTGAAATGCTTTGCATTTCATCGTTTCTTTCATTGAAAAAACTCCTTCATTTTTCTTCCTTTGTTCTTGTTTCATAACTGTTTTCTAGTTTCAATATTTTTCCATATTGAATCATCTGAAAATTTCTTTGCGCTTCGAAGAGGAACGTTCAAGTTTTCTTGCTCTTTGACGTGCCCTTCTATTTCTACGCTTCATCAAGGTTTGTGTTTTTACCCATTTTTCTTGTTTTCTATTTCGATTGCTCTAAGAAATACTTGTATTTGTTTTGTCGGAACTAAACCAACCGCTTAGATAAAATAAAATAATAAATTAATAGTCTGGAATAGGTTCAAAAATTTAGAAGTGTTAATTTGAAAATTTAACGGTGAGACTTGAATTCAATGAATTTTTCTGAGTAGAAAATATAATTTTCTGCGAAAAATTGCGTAAAACGTGTATCGGTAATTTAGCCGGCAGTATCGGCTTAATTCTGTCCAGTATTGTATGAGAATAAAAAAATCTATAGAAAAACTTAGAAAAATAATTAAATTTAAAAACTAGGCGCTAATTCTAAAGGTTTGGCCCAAAGTTGGGCCAAACGAGCTAAAAACACTAACGGATTAGACCGGGTTCAAGTTGGTCCCAAACCTAACATATATAAGTGAGTTAATAAAGCTCATTCAGCTAATAACACACATAATCACAAAGAGAGCATGCTGAAGTGAGAAGAGAGAAATCCCCGTTGAAACACTGTTCATCTTCCTGTTTTTTTTTTTGTAACTTGAGTTACAGTGCTCCGATTTGCGTCCTGTTTGTGGCTACGTGAAGCTCTCACCAAGACCATCAGTTTAACTAAGTTTTGCTGGTAAGATTTTGATTTTCATACTCTCTTCTCTTCCCTAAGTAGATTTCAAAATTTAGGTTTGATTTTTGAGTGGATTTTTGTGATTTAGTTGTTTAGGTGCCATCTAATAGTGGGTCATTATTGGTTTGTGCCAGGTAAGATTCCTCTTTACTTTAGTGAATTTGTGAATTTGGTGAATTTTAGGTATTAATTGTGGTAATATTGGTATGTATAGCTTTAAATTGTGATTATTGGAGTTGATTGGGAGCATTGGAATTGAGTTTGGTGGATTGTTAGTGATTGAAAGCTTGTTGGATTCAATTCTTGGAGTTTTGTGCATATTCGAAATCGGCCAAGGTATGATTTTGATTTTCTTTATATAATATGTAATATTTCATGAAACATAGGCTAGTTGACCTTAGTATAGGATTGAATTGAATAAATGGTTGATTGGATTATGTATGTGATAATTGAATTGTGATGAGGTGAATTACCCAACTCATGATTTGGAATTGGCGGCGGTTGTGTTGCTTTGAAGATCTGGAGGCATTATTTACATGGAGTGAGGTTTAGGGTCTTTTTTTATCAAAAGAGTCTCAAGTACATCTTTAATCAGAAAGAGCTCAATATGAGTCAGAGGAGGTGGATGGAGCTACTAAAGGATTATGATTTTGAGTTAAGTTATCACCCCGGGAAGGCTAACATTGTAGCAGATGCCTTGAGCCAGAAGTCTTTGACTGTTGCTTGGATGAGGATCTTTTATCATCCTTTGTATTTTGGTTATTTTGTTGTACTCTCGCTTTTGTATCTTATACTTTTTTTCTTTAGAGGCTAAACTTGAGAGACAAGATGTATATACTATTTTAAATTAAACATTCTGTATTGTCTGTATTTAGCTAGCCGGCTTAAACTCTGCAGGCTATGGCGAGTGTTCTTTTGACTATCATACTTATATATATCTATATACTTTGAGATCTTGTATCATTATCATGTTGAATCTTGTGCCTTTATGCTTGTGGATATCGTGTGAATGCTTCGCGCTTTTCTATCTCTGTTTTGGGATTTATTTCGTTATCAGACTCCTTGTATTATTAATTCTTTCTACATATATTATTATATAAGCTTTAGAATTGTCGTTGCACCTTGTTATCTTTTTCTTTATGGTATGAGGTAAAGCTTAGGGTAATAGGGTGTTACATTTTGAATGATACTTTGAATGATGATTGGAAATATTTGTTGGTAACGAGGGTTTGGTATTTCCTTTAATTGTCACTTCTTGTTTATTCTTGAGAACGTTTTGGAAATTGTTTGCCATCTGAGATTGTTGCTGTGTATTATAATTGTATTGTCCCTAAATGGAGTTGCTCTTTGGTAGTTCAAAAGTGATGCCATTTCTAATTCTTGAATTTGCTTGTGAAAAAACCTTTTAAAATCAATTTTTTTACACTGTTTGTTGAAAACCTGATTTCTTTTGTTTGGTGTCTGACTTCTTTGTGACAATTTGTTTGTTGTGTTTGTAGGTATAGCTTTTATGTCTCGATCTATAATTCACAACATGTCGACCAAAGTTTTCTCTCACTTAACCTGGGTAGATATTACTATTCTTACTCCTGTCCCCTTATTGATAGAGAGTTTGTTGAAACTTTCCGTAGGCATAATAGTTTGGGTGAAAACCGGGAAGATGAGCGAAACTGTGAGATAGTGGTAGCTGACCCCGAGGAGAGGGTGTGTTTTCCCCCATTAGATAGGTTGGAACGCCTTTTCTTTTACGCCTATGATTGCTTTTTTACTAAGCTAGATGTTAGGCTTCCTTTTTCTGACTTTGAGATCAACGTTCTTTGGGCTTGTAACGTTGCTCCTTCCCAACTTCATCCTAACTCGTGGGCTTTTCTGAAAATATACCAACTTCTTTGTCGGGAACTTGATGTCCGACCTTTTCTCAAAGTTTTGTTTTACCTTTTTGTTCTAACCAAACCTTTTAGTTCAAAAAATTTAGCTTGGCTCTCCTTTCCTGCTGTTCAGGGTAGGAAGGTTTTTTTTCCATTTTTGACGAGTTCTTCCATGATTTTAGAAAATACTTTTTCAAAATCTGAGCTGTTGAAGATGTCCGACCTTTCTTCCTTGACGAGAACGATGAACCCAACTTTCCATTGTATTGGGAAGAGAAACCAATAATAGCCAAGTATAATATAGATGATTTAGATGAAATCGAGAAGAGCGTAGTTGGTTTATTTCAAGAGTGTCGTGGTCGGACTCCTTACTTGGACACCAAAAAATTCTTAGGGGATCCCAGTCAACTTCGATCAGAGCTAGGTAGCCTTCTTTCTTTTACTTATGAATTCTTCTTGTACAATTGTGTTGGCGACTAATGTGTCTTTACTTTAGTGTTGCAGAAAGAATGACTCCTAAATTTGCTTTCATGAAGACACTTTGGGCCACCAGAAAGAATGTTGTAGCTCGGGGTATTCAATTAAAGGAAGCTGGTGATACTTCTTCCTGATCTTCTCCCTCAAAGTTGGACTCGGGTGCGTCAGCTTTGTGAAAAATTATAATTGTCCCACCATCTTGGCCAATTCTCCCTATCTCCACCTCGGATAGTGCTGTGTCCCGTCCTCCTCCTTCTTCCTCCGAACCACCTCCCAGAAGGCAAGAGACTGGTGAGGGGGAGAGCATATCTAATAAAGGCTTTTATGGGATTTCTTGGAGCAAAAACATATTTTCCCTCATAGCCATATTAGTATGGATGACGTGTCCATCAAAAACCACTTTTAGCTCCTGGCTCGAGGTGGAATTCGGACGAAGGGCGTGTGTGTAGCCTTGGCCAGGGAGTTGGAGAAAACTCCCCTTAGTGCCACCCACAGCTCCTCGGTGGCGGCTCAGGCCGAGGTGGTTTCTCTAAAGGAGATAAAGAAGGAGCTCAAGGAGGAAAGGGATGTTGACGTCCGATTTGGGTAAAGCTCGGACCAAGGTGAAACATGCTGAGGCGGCCTTGGCTATTTCAGAGGGACTGAGGAAGAAGGCGGAGGAGAGCTACACCCGTATTTTCGGGGAGAGGCTTGACCTCAAGGATGAGCTGTCTAAGGCCTGGGATAGATATGCAATGCTTGAGGAGTCTGTGGCTGAGGGAATGGATGAGATGTTTGTAAATATAAAGGCCCAGATCCAAGTCATTGCTCTCGAGACAGACCTTTCTGTATTTAGCCAGGATAATATTGTAGTAAACAGAAAGATCGTCCTGGCTCCTGAGGATGATGAGGAGGTTCCTCTGGTTGACCCGAAGACTTCAGGTGCAGAGGTCGGTCAAACTCCCTAGAATCCCGAGGTTCTTCTCGAGGTCGTTAGTGTTGAGCTCCCTACTTCTCTGGCCGGCCCTATTCCAATTGTGCCAATTTCTAAGTATGACCTGACTCCTTCTATCCAAGTTGAGGATGCTGTCACTGGCGACAAGCTTTATCCCTTGTGATTTTTCTTTGTCTTTAGTATTTTGATTGGCCCGATGTGTGGGGTCTTTTATGAATGATCTTTATTTGTAGCTTTGAACGCTTTTTATATGTTTTAGTTGTACTTTTTGGACAATTTTAGTTTTTTATCCAAAAATATTTCCTCATTTTATTAATGATTATAGGTTTCAAGTAATTTCTTTGAGTTAAGTCTTAGCCTGTCTAGCTGTTTAGTTGCAAACCTTGTTTTGACAACTTTTGATGTTGTTTCCTTGCTAAGTTAAAAATGATGTCAGCAAAATAGATTGGCATATTGATTTCCTTTATAAGTTTTGACTTCATGTAGATGGACTTTCTCAAGTTACTTTTATACTTTGTTTTTATCTCGCCTTAATTTTGAGGTCGGTCTTTACGAATTGCTTATATAACTTCTTACATTAATTTGTACCTTGTCACTTCATCTTGCCGCCCATTAACCCTTAGCTCTTGTTACGGTGCCTCGTTAAACCCCCCTCAGAAAAAAACCCTTCTTGGAAAAAAAAAATCTTAAGGTCGGAAAAAAGAGTACACCATGGAATAAGATGTGCTACCTAGCTATAGTACTTCTTTAGGTTACACGCGTGCCACGACCTCAGGAATTCTCTTCCTTGTAGGCCGGACACTTTGTAGTAACCTTTTCTTAAGACTTCAACAATCTTGTAGAGTCCCTTCCAGTTTGCAGCTAACTTTCCTTCACTTGACTAAATCCTGATGTCATTTCGGATCAATATAAAGTCGTTTCTGGTGAAACTTCTTTTGACTACCTTCTGGTTATACCTTAGGGCCATCCTTTGTTTTAGTGCTTCTTCTTTAATTCGAGCTTGTTCTCGAACTTCTGGGAGGAGGTTGAACTCTTACTTTTATGCATGGGTATTAACCTCTTCAATGTAGAATATAACCTTTGGTGATTCTTCAGCGATCTCTATAGGAATCATGGCTTCTATTCCGTAAGCGAGTCAGAAAGGTGACTCTTCTGTTGTGGAATGAGAAGTTGTCCAATATGTCTATAAGACTTGAGAAAGCTCATCTGCCCATACTCCCTTTGCGTCTTGTAGTCGGCGCTTTAACTCGGCCAGTATGACTTTGTTTGCGGCTTCAACTTGTCCTTAGGCCTGAAGGTGTTCCACCGATGTGAATTCGTGCTTTATCTTGAGGCCGACCACCAAATTCTCGAAGATTGAGTTGGTAAATTAAGTCCCGTTGTTCGTGGTAATGCAGTGGAGAACTCCAAATCTTGTGACAGTGTTCTTAGAGAGAAACTTCTAACTTTGTTGGGCCGTGATGATTGCTAATGATTTTGCCTCGATCCACTTAGTAAAATAGTCGATCTCACTATGAGGTATTTTACTGGCCCTGGAGCTTGAGGGAATGGTCCAAGGAGATCGAGCCCATTTTGTGAATGGCCATGGTGAGGTGACGCTGATAAGCATTTCAGGAGGTGCAACATGGAAGTTGTCATGCTTTTGGAAAGGAGGGCATTTTTTGACAAACTCGGCCGCTTCTCTTTGCAAGGTCGGTGATGATGAGTTTTGAGTGTCGGTCTAGAATTTCTCTTATAGAAATAAGGACTTCGTTGTAAGCATAGCTCGAAACCAACAAAGAATCCTCACATACAAAAATATTGGTTGTCACAATTACAAACCCCAATAAGAATTAACCGAAGTATTTAAACCTCGGTTCGTCTCACAAGGAATTGCAATGAAGTGTTTAATTATTGGCTATGAAGATTCAAGGGGGTTTGATTTGTAATTGGAAAGGAAATATAAAAGCAAGGAAGTAAAATAACAAGAACTAATAAAAGAAATGGAAAAGAACTCTTGGCTAGACATAGGTAATTGAGATCACCATCCTTGTCTACAAACCAAATATTGATAATTATGAGGAACCAAGCTCATTAAGTTTACTTCTATACTTAAAGTATATCAAATGGCTTGATCAACATCAATCCATAAGGCCTAACCTAGCTACCAATTACCTTAGTAGTAGGCTAGTATCAATGGTTATCAAATTGACCACCAAGGGTTCTCAAATCACCAATTCAATGAGACCCAATGACTCAAGGTCACTCAATTCCTTTAGCCTAGGCCAAGAGTCAAGAAAATTACTCAAAAACTAAAGGAAACATTCTATCAAACACCTAACGTGCAGTAAAAGTAAACATCACAAAATGATAGAATTAGTGAAACCCATGACTACCATAAGCAAGAAATCAATAATAGAAATCAAGATCAACATAAAAGAGACATGGAAACATAAAATTGCATTAAAAGAAATCAAGATCCAACAGTGGTTCATCAACATTAAAAAGAGAGAAAAATAAGAAACTAACAAGAGAAACTAAGAAGATTAAGACAATAGAACACTAAAATATAAAGAGGATTGAAATCAAAACAAGAATTGAAAGAGAAATTTGAGAGTGATTAACCTAACTTTACCCTAATTTCTATCCTAAATCTCTCCTCTCTCTTTAGAATTCTACTCCTAAAATATGATGAAAACTAAACTATGACTACTTGGTTCATTCCCCCCTCAATCCTTGGGTTCAATAGCATCAGAAATGAGTTGGATTGGGCCCAAAATGAGCTACAAATCGCTGGCCACGATTTCACTTTAGTGAATCACGCTGATCCATCGGCGTGTACACGTACAGTGTGCGTGCGCGTCCCTAAACGTGAAGCAACTATGGCAAATTTTATATCATTTTGAAGTTACGGATGTTAGCTTTCCAACGCAACTGGAACTGCCTCATTTGGACCTCGAGTTAAACCCAAAATGGTCTTTGATATTCACGATTTGCACCGATTTAGTCCCTGGCTTACCAATTGCACCATTTATGTCTCCGACTTTGTTAAAATTGCACCAGGGTCGTCCCTCCCCACATCTCTGGCCAAATTGACTGCCGTCGGCAGTGACATGGCACTGAGATGCCACGCTGGGTGCCACGCTGGATCACTTTTGGCGCTAAAAGATGGAACGACGTCGTTTGATGTACGTTTAGAAACAAAACCCAAATAACCCATGATCACTTCCTCTTCCTCTTCGTCTTCTGAAAACCAAAACAACGCACCATGAAGTCCTGAGTTCTGGGCACTGTATAAAGGTTTGAAGCTTGAAAACGTTTTGTTCCGTGGAGTTCGCTGCGACTGTGATAGTTTTGTGCGATCGTTGTCGTTGACGGAAGCAGAAGGAGTTCATCGGGAGCACACGAAGGTACGTCTGAACTAAAAAAAAACAATGATTTTCAACAAAAAAATATGCATCAATGTCTGTGTTTGTTGAAAAGTTGATTTTGGGTTGATGAAAGTTTAACGTTTTTCATTATTTGTTAGGGTTTATGTGGGTAGTGGAGAAATTTTTTTATGCCCTGTTTTTAATACAATTTTAGTTGGGTTAGTTGATGGGTGTTTCTGGTGTTTTGTATGTGATTGAATGTCAATTTTTGTTTTTGCATGTGTGAAATCTGATTGTTTGATTCCTGAATTTGGTTTTTTTGCCTAATGTAGATGGAGACTTTGATGGATATCATGTTCCATCATGGGGGAACACTTAAAAAAAATGATGATGGAATATTAGTGTACTCACCAGATAACAGAACTTGCTTAGGAGATTTAGATGAGGACACGTTGGATGTGTTCTTTGTAAGGAACTATTACAAGGAGCTTGGGTATGACAACATAATTCAGTGTTGGTGGCTGCCTCCGGAGAGGAGCTTAGATGGTGGATTGAGGGCTCTTACATGTGATGGTGAGTTAAGAGAGATGTGTTTTGCTGCACAGAAGAATGATGGAGTTGTTGATGTGAATTTTGAGCATGGGGTGTCCACACCAGAGGTGATTGCAGGGAAGGAAGTTGTAGTATAGCTTGATGATACTTGTGGGGGAGATTTGGTGAGCAAAAAGAACACTAGTGAGGGTCCCAAAGCTGATGGCAACACGTCAAACCCAACTACAAAACCGAATCCCATCCCAAAAGCAAACCCAAGTCCCAAAAATAATCCTATTCCAACCCCCCTGAAACCAACCCTGTCACTATTCCAAACCCCATTGATGATAACACAACCCCCAATCCAAATCCTGCTAGGGCTCATGACAAACCCATTCTAAAGCCCAATTCTAAATCAAAGCCCATGCCAAAGTCAAAGCCCAACCCAACATCCATCTCCAAACCCAAACTGACTGAAAAACCCATTCAGAAACCCAACCCAAGCCTGAAAACCAAGTTGAGAGAGACTACCAAGGCATGCTCCACAGCAAAAGGAAAAGAAAAATAAAAAATGAAGTCCAAACCTCAGTACTTACCTAATAGAATTACAAGATCTCAAGCTACTGGAACATATAGAAGGTCTGCTAATAAGGGCAAGGAAGCTCTTCATGTTGACTTAACTGTAAATGATAACTCCAGTGATGATGATAGTTCAGAGGATAGTTCCTTTAAGCCAATCCAAGAAGACAGTTCTAGCAGTGAAGACAATGCAGGTATGTCCAAACTAAGAAATAGGAAACTAAAAGAAGTCAAGAGACGTGCATATGCTGCTGCTAAGACAAAAGAGAACATAATACAACCAGATGATGCATTGGTTGAGGATGTGTCAGATGGAGAGGTGGACTTGGGGTTTGTGGGAACTCCAGGGATTGTTGATGTATATAAAGCACTTGACACATGTGCAGATGGTGCTAATTCTTGGCACTCAGAGGAGATGAAGACTCCTCCTAATTCAGAGGATGAGCTGCAATCTGATGAGGACTCAGACAAATTCCCAATCTTTAGAAACGGTGCAAGATTCGGTGAGCTACAACTACAAGTGGGGATGAAATTCAATACCAAGTATGTGTTCAGAGAGGCTGTAAGAGAGTATTGTAAAACCCGGTTAATTAACGGCTAATTAACCCATAAATGAGAATTTATTCTAGAAAGCCTAAAATGTGATTTTTATGGCTAAATATGATAGAGGAGATTGAGACGAGAATTTTGGTACCAATTTTATAGAAATCGGACCAAGATTGGACCGAACGGGCCAAACCGGGCCAACCGGACCCAAAGTGGGCCCTTGGCCCAACATAACTTAACCAAAACCCTAGTTTTCAGCACTCTCTCTCCTTATTTGTTACACACACAAGCTGAAATGGTGGAGAGGAAGGGAAGAACATTCTCTCAACTTCTCTCTCTCACTTAATCTTCAAATCACCATAACTTTTGATCTAGAGCTCCGATTGCCGCCCCGTTTGCGGCCACG
>NC_029775.3:94088314-94089010 GCF_000817695.3 Arachis duranensis | reverse complement strand
ATTGATTTCAAAGAAAAGGGATGAAATTGGCATGTTTTGATTGATTTTGGAAAGAGTTGAAAATGGTTTGTTTTGAAAATGGCATATTGTGGTTTTGAATGAAATTATGGTTTTTGGGCATACTTTGACGGGACATAACTTGGACTACGGATCTCCGTTTTGTACCAAATCTGTTTAAAAATGAAATTGGATCCGGGATGTCCATGCCGTTTGAAGAACGGGTGAAAAACGATTTGAAATGATGAAGTTATGTCCGTTGGAAGATTGGGGTGTAAATCTGTGAAATTCTGCAGCTTTTTAACTTAGAAAATTTTTAGCAGAATGACCCCTTGCGCGTGGGCGCACCTGGCGCGTGCGCGCCGATCTTCCGAAAAGTGCCATCCACGCGTACGCGTGATGTGCGCAGGCGCGCCGATGGTGCTGCACCCAATGCCCAGCCATTTTCCAGAGAGTTATGCCAGAACTGTGCCGGTGTTGTGCCTGGGGCACGAGAACACCCGCGCGTACGCGAGGTTGACGCGTGCGCGTCGATGGGCAAGTTTGGAATCCACGCGCTAGCGTGCCTGACGCTTACGCGTCGATGAGTTTTTGAGGCCATCCACGCGTGAGCGTGGAGTGCGCGTACGCGTGGCCCTGTTTTCATCCCAAAGTTGATTTTTGAGTTTTAAAAGCCAAATCTCATACTTCTAAGCCTCC
>NC_029775.3:94084248-94087932 GCF_000817695.3 Arachis duranensis | reverse complement strand
AGATCCGATGGTGTTTTCTAAGCTCTGTGCAGAATTCTACATTAGCTAGGGATACACACAGCAACACCAGGGAGTCCAACCACTCGGACATCCCCTCAGGTACCTTAGAGGATGCCTCGACAATATTTTTGCGAGACGACATGGCCAACTAATCCTACGAAGAAAAGGAAATGGGTTACTAACCCCAAAAAGCAAGTTCAGACAAAAAGGAAGCAACTTGAACAAATGCGACCTTAAGCACACAAAAACAGTAAAAGAAAAGCCCCAAGACGCACACCAGGGTCCAGGGGCATCCTTTGGAGGCAATGACAGAGTGAAGTCCCAGAAAAAGCTATGAAGATAAAACCCTCTTTCAAACAAAACAAGCGTTCCGAGGAGAAAAAGGCGAAAGTCAAAGGAAAGTCATCAAAAACCATCATCACTACAAAGAAAAGTCATCAACAAAAATAAAATCATCAATGGAGCAAACAAGTCATCAAAGGAGCAACCTTTTTCAAAACAGTAGTACGAAAATCAACAACAACACACGAAGCCCTAAAAAGAAGCCAAAACCAAGAAGATCACCCAAAGCATACATAAGGACGAAAGAAGATCAGGAAACAGGGCATCACAGTAATAAACCAAGTACAGAAGCAAGGAAAAATTCAAGCTTCCCAACACACAAAATCAAGAAACATCATCAAAAGAATCAAAACGAAAGCAGCAAAAATAAACAGTGAAGAGAAAGCAAAAACCAACCTGGAAGAAGGAAGAAAGCTTGAAAAAGGAGCAGTGAAGAATCGACCATGAAGCGGAAGCACCAAGCGAATACCAAAGCGTCACAAAGAAAAAACGATGAAAGCAGCGAAAAAAAAGGGAAAGTTACAGGGAAAAAGAATACCATCTCTTGGATACAAAATTTGAAATAAAGGAAACCAAGAGAAACGGGGCATTAAAAACCAATTAATGAGGGCATTAAAACCCTCGCACATTCCCAAGGCTAGGACGCTAATACAAAAGCGCGCGCTCTCAGAGGAAGCGAAACGTTCCGCATTCAAAAAGGAACTCTACAAAGATGAAGTTGACAAAATGCTCGAGTTCGGCTCCACCCGAGAAGGTTCGAAAAACTAAGACTCTACCTCCAAAGGAGGACCGAGCTCGAGTAGGGACACTGTTCATACCCTGGGTTGAGCTGTCCGACCCGGGATGATTCTACAGACAAAGCGACCGACCTCTTCAGGTCAGGACAAACCGACCTCCTCTCAAAGAGCTTGGCCAAATCGCAGGAAAGCCCAATAAAGGGCCCAAATAGAGGAACACGACCCCAATCCAAAGGCAGCCGAAGCCTATAGAGATAAGGGCAG
This sequence comes from Arachis duranensis, assembly GCF_000817695.3. Classification (NCBI taxonomy): domain Eukaryota; kingdom Viridiplantae; phylum Streptophyta; class Magnoliopsida; order Fabales; family Fabaceae; genus Arachis; species Arachis duranensis. The sequence goes on along the minus strand of NC_029775.3, from coordinate 94,086,589 downwards.
TTCCCATGAAAGATAAAGATAAAGATAAAAGATAAGATAACTAACTTAACTTATCTGCAAAGGTCACTCTACACCATTATAAATACACTGGAGCACCCAAGTATAACTTATACTCTGATTCTACTCAATACCTGCTTAATACCCTTGCTAACTTAACCATTGGAGTCCCTTGTAGGTACCCCCCACCCTCCGGGGACGAAAGATCAGCACCACTACCAAGTCCAACAAGTCGGACACAGCAGCTCCGACCAGTACAGAAGATCTCGTCCGAGATCGACCTATAGTTTTAGGTAACCCTCGGAACACCGACTAAAGCCGATACCTGGTTTCAGGCGATGGAGTGAGCACTGCATGCATAGTTGGTACCTGAAGAGTAGTGTGTTGAATTTGCTACCTATCTGCTCACTGGGGAAGCATCGCACTGGTGGCAGGGAACCCGTTGTCTTCTGCAGCAGGGTGATGGCCCTATCACTTGGGATGCCTTCCAGGTGGAATCCTATAAGAAGTACTTTCCAAATTCTGCTAGGACGGCCAAGGAATTGAAGTTACTGCAGCTGAAGCAGGGTGCTATGTCTGTATCTGAGTATAAAGACAAGTTTGAGGAACTATTCAGGTTTTCCCGCATGTGTCAGGGAGCTCCGGGAGACTTTGAGGAATGGAAGTGCATTAAGTATGAAGAAGGGCTCCGGAGCGATATCTTTTGTTTAGTGGGACCAATCGAGATCAGAACTTTCTCAGAGTTGGTGAATAAGAGCAGGGATGCTAAAGAGTGTGTGAAAAAGGCGGCTGCAGAGAAAGGGAGCCATAGGTGACCATTTTCACAGAACCGAGGGAAGAGCTTTGCTCCTAGAGGTCCGCCTTTCAAGCGAGGAGGCTTTGCACCACATCAGACTCAGGGTCAGAATAGTTTCAGGAGGCCCAACAACAACTCCCAAAGAAAAAGATTTGGGAGGCAGCCTCAGAACGAGCAAGCTTGTGCTAGGTGCGGGAGTCACCATCCGAGAGCTCCATGCAAGGCCGGATGGGGCTTGTGCTATTCTTGTGGTAAGGCAGGGCATAAATCCTCAAACTGTCTGGAGAAGCAGAAGCAAGGTGCAGGAAGGGCACAGTAGCCTGGTCAGGTGTTCACCGCCTCAATTGTGGGTGCCGAGGGATCCGATACACTTATCCGAGATAAATGTGAAATGGCTGGTCAAATTTTAAATGCTTTATTTGATTGGGAGGCAACACATTCATTCATTGCATTCGAAAATGCTAGTGAGTTAGGATTGAAGATTGTGGTTTTGAGCTATGATCTTAAGGTGTATAATGCCACCCATGAAGCCATGGTGACTAGGTTAGGATGTCCACAAGTTTCATTTAGGGTTAAACAACGTGATTTTGTTCATGATTTGATTTGCTTGCCCATGACCGTTGTTGATCTTATCTTGGGGTTAGACTGATTGTCTAAGAATCATGTCTTGTTGAGCTGTTTTAAAAAATCGTTATATTTCACGCCTGCGGGGTCAAAAAGACCACTTGTAGTGAATGGTTGTTATTTAAACTACGTGGTAATAAACTATTTGGAACAAGAGTGTCAGGGCATTATGCTGTTAGCCGCGAGTGTGTCGGGTGAGGAACAAAGTTTAGAGAAAATTCCATTTGTTTGCAAATTTCCTGAGGTGTTTCTAGATGACATTGAGGAATTCCCTCTTAGCCGAGAGGTTGAATTTGCAATTGAGTTGGTACCGGAAACGGGGCCAATTTCGATTGCTCCTTACAGAATGTTACCTTTGGAAATGGTCGAGTTCAAGGCTCAGTTGGAAGACTTAATGAGTAAATGCTTTATCCGCCCTAGTGTTTCTCCGTGGGAAGCACTTGTACTACTAATGAAGAATAAAGATGGGAGTATGCGGCTCTGTGTGGATTACAGGCAATTGAACAAGGTCACAATAAAGAATAAGTACCCACTGCCGCGGATTGATGATCTCATGGATCAGTTACAAGGAGCTGGAGTTTTCTCCAAGATCGATTTGCGATCCGGTTATCACCAGATAAGGGTGAGGGGTGATGATATCCCTAAGACCGCTTTCAGGACTCGTTATGGTCATTACGAGTACACTGTGATGTCTTTTGGGTTGACGAATGCTCCTGCGGTATTCATGGACTATATGAATAGAGTTTTCCGTCCGTTTTTGGATAAATTCGTTGTTGTCTTCATTGATGACATACTGATTTATTCCAAGACTGCAGAAGAGCATGCGGAACACTTGAGGATCGTGTTGCAGATTCTAAAGGAGAAGAAACTCTATGCAAAACTGTCTAAGTGTGAGTTTTGGAAGAGTGAGGTGAAGTTTTTGGG
>NC_029775.3:94082449-94083406 GCF_000817695.3 Arachis duranensis | reverse complement strand
ATTGAGCAAGGAAAACGGTGGAGAGTGTCGGAAGAAAAAGATGGGTTATGGAGATTCAAGGGTAGGATCATTGTGCCGGATGTTGGCACTTTGAGGCAAGATGTTTTAAAGGAGGCACACAAAAGCGGATTCTCCATTCACCCGGGAAGTACTAAGATGTACCATGATTTAAAGGCGATGTTTTGGTGGCCGGGTATGAAGAATGATGTGGCGGAATATGTATCAAAGTGCTTAACTTGTCAAAAGGTAAAGATTGAACATCAAAGACCATCCGGGATGTTGCAACCTTTAGAGATTCCACAGTGGAAGTGGGAAAGTATTGAAATGGACTTTGTGTCAGGATTGCCAAGGACTAGGGCTGGTTTTGATGCTATTTGGGTGATTGTGGACCGACTGACGAATTCAGCTCACTTTTTACCCATTCGTATGACTTACACCCTTGAGGAGGTAGCACGGTTATACATAAAGGATATTGTGAGACTTCATGGTGTACCTGCTACTATAATCTCTGATAGGGATCCTCGTTTCACTTCAAGGTTTTGGGGTGCATTTCAGAAAGCTTTTGGAACCCGTTTAAGCTTGAGCACGGCTTACCATCCTCAAATAGATGGTCAATCCGAGAGGACGATCCAAACACTAGAGGATATGTTGAGAGCTTGTGTTTTGGACCAACCGGTGAGTTGGGATCGGTATATGCCATTAGTGGAGTTTGCATACAATAATAGTTATCATGCGGGCATTGGAATGGCTCCGTATGAGGCCTTGTATGGGAGGAAATGTCAATCTCCACTATGTTGGTATGAAGCTGGAGAGAAAAGCTTGTTGGGGCCGGAAATGATAGCTGAGACTACTGAACAAGTCAAAAAAATCCGTGATAGGATGCTTACGGCGCAGAGTCGTCAAAAGAGTTACGCCGATCAGAGGCGAAAGTCCTTAGAATTTGAGGAAGGAGACCAT
>NC_029775.3:94081336-94082379 GCF_000817695.3 Arachis duranensis | reverse complement strand
GTAGGTAGGGCGATTAAGGCAAAGAAGTTGAATCTTCGATACATTGGTCCATTTCAGATCCTGGAGAGGATTGGGCCGGTGGCGTATCGGATGGCTCTACCACCTCATCTTTCGAACCTGCACGACGTGTTTCACGTGTCGCAGCTTCGGAAGTACACCCCTGATGCTAGTCATGTGTTGGAACCTGAGTCGGTTCAATTAAGGGAAGATTTGACGCTTCCAGTGGCTCCAGTCAGAATCGATGATTCTAGTATCAAACGGTTGCGTGGAAAAGAGGTTTCATTAGTCAAGGTGGCATGGAGTCGAGGCGGTGTTGAGGAACACACTTGGGAACTCGAGTCGGAGATGCGAACGGATTATCCGCATTTATTCCCAGGTAATTGCATTTGAATTTTGTGGGCAAAATTCCCAATTAGGTGGGTAGAATGTAAAACCCGGTTAATTAACGGCTAATTATCCTATAAATGAGAATTTATTCTAGAAAGCCTAAAATGTGATTTTTATGGCTAAATATGATAGAGGAGATTGAGAAAAATGTGATTTTTGTGGCTAAATGTGATAGAGGAGATTGAGACGAGAATTTCGGTACCAATTTTATAGAATTCGGACCAAGATTGGACCGAACGGGCCAAACCGGGCCAATTGGACCCAAAGTGGGCCCTTGGCCCAACATAACTTAACCAAAACCCTAGTTTTCAGCACTCTCTCTCCTCATTTGTTACACACACAAGCTGAAATGATGGAAAGAAAGGGAAGAACATTCTCTCAACTTCTCTCTCTCACTTAATCTTCAAATCACCATAACTTTTGATCTAGAGCTCCGATTGCCGCCCCGTTTGCGGCCACGCGTTCACCGCGGAGAGCTCTACAAAACCCATACAACCAATCTTGAGGTAAGCCACAAGTTGATGTTCGAAATTCCAACCCTTATTTTCGAGTTTCATGGGTAAAATGTTGAGATTTTGGATTCTTTGATGTTATAGGACCCAACTCTCTTGAAGGAGAAGGTTAATCTTGTCTCCTTGGACCTTGGGTGTGGTAAG
>NC_029775.3:94072658-94079114 GCF_000817695.3 Arachis duranensis | reverse complement strand
ATTATATCCTGCTGGTGGTTGGGAGGTCTGAAGGAATTGGAAAGGGAAGTATTAGTTAGACTGAAGTATCTTTAGTCAGATACCCTTTATGGTTTAGCTTGTTTATAAGCTTTAATATTATCTGGAGGAAGTTCTAGGATTGCCTTTGGCTTTCCTCCATTATTATGTATTATATATGTGGAAGCTGTTACCATGCTGGGGACCTCTGGTTCTCACCCATGCGGATTTTGTGGTTTTCAGATGCAGGACGTGAGGTTTTTATCCTTGTTCGTTACGTTATCGATCGGAGTGTTGCGCTTTAAGGTTGCGGTTTTTGTTTACCCCTTTTTCTACAAAGGCTCCTAGTTATAATTAATTATTCATATTACTATACGTACTAATTTTTGTTTTAGAGGTCGTAATACCTTGCCATCTCTGAATTATGACTTAAGCATAAGACTTTGTATGGTAGGGTGTTACAAGTATACTATCCAAGAGGGGAGGAGAATTAAATTCAAGAAAAATGACAATATTAGATGCAGGGCTGTGTGCAAGGTGAAAGACTGTTCCTGGGTTGTGTATGCCTCAAGGGACTGTGATGACTCATGTTGGCAGATCAAAACTTTCAACGACGATCATACGTGTGCAAGGGAAAACACCAACATGGCTGCTAATGGGGCTTGGGTTGCTAGTAAATTAGTGAAAAAGGTAAGAAAATACCCCAATTTTAAGCAATGTGAGGCTGCTGTGTACTTCAGGACAAAGTGTGACCTTATGCTGAATAGACATTCCATTGCAAGGGCACTGGCAGATGCAAGGAATGTAGTATATGGGGATGAGAGGGCACAATATGCAAAGTTAAGGGACTATGCTGAAACTTTACTGAATATGAGATATGATAATAAGTAAAGAACAGAAAATCACTAAACAATTTTTCTCACAAAAAACTCAACATTGTAATTTAGACAACCGAAGAAGGGCTTATTTGGGTTGGTATTTGTTCCGGACCAACGAAGCATGGGCTGGCAGCCGTATCCACAGCGGTCAGGCACCTGCGACGGTCTGGTCCGACTCCGCGTTCTCATCATCGATCGTGTAGAGCTTCTCTGACCCTGGCTCGGACACCCAATCATGGTTTTCATTTCAGTTCCACGAGTAACAAATGGGAAGCATGAGAAGAACGTTGCTGGGCAGAGACAAGAAGAACGTTGCTGGGCAGAGACAAGAAGATGAAGTGGGATAACGACGTCATGCTAGAAAATAGGGTTAAAACTTGGTATAGGGACCAAATTGGGTCAAACAGTTTCAATTGCCACCTCAGCTAGTCGTTATCTACGCCAGCGTGGCATCTCAGCGCCACGTCACTGTCGGCGGCAGTCAATTTGGCCGGAGATGTGGGGAGGGACGACCCTGGTGCAATTTTAACAAAGTCGGGAACATAAATGGTGCAATTGGTAAGTCAGGGACTAAATTGGTGCAAATCGTGAATCTCAGGGACCACTTTGGGGTTTAACTCTTTGGACCTCTGTAGCTCAAGTTATGGTCGATTGAGTGCGAAGAGGTCAGGCTTGACAGCTTTACGGTTCCTTCATTTCTTCATGAGTTCTCCCACTTTGTATGCTTTTCTCCTCACTTCTTCCATCCAATACTTGCCTTATGAACCTGAAATCACTTAACAAACATATCAAGGCATCGAATGGAATTAAAGTGAATTAAATTTAGCTATTTTAAGGCCTAAAAAGCATGTTTTTACATTTAAGCACAAATTTAGGAAGAATTACAAAACCATGCTATTTCATTGAATAAATATGAGAAAAGGTGATAAAATCCCCCAAAATAAGCACAAGATAAACCACAAAATTGGGGTTTATCAAACCTCCCGACACTTAAACCAAGCATGTCCTCATGCTAAGAATAAAGAAGGATAAGAAAAGGGCTATGAACATTTATTCAATGCAAATAAAATATATGCACCTATCTATATGAATGTAACTAAATGCAAAATGATTCTACCTACTTGGTTAAAAGTAAATCAATCCCCAAGAACACATATGCACATGTAGGGCTAAGTAGTATGATGATTCATGAATCCTACCAATTTGAATATCAAAATAAAGCACAAATAGACTTGCAAGAAGAAAAGCTCATGAAAGCCGGGAACAAGGAATTGAGCATCGAACCCTCACCGGACGTGTATCCGCTCTAGTCGCTCTAGTGTATAGGGTCGATCACTCAATTCTCTTCTAATCATGCTTTCCATGATTTGTTTTTAGTCTAACAATCAACAATTATTCAATGCATGCATACATTCATCATGAGGACTTATTCATAGGTTGTAATGGGGCTAGGGTAAAGGTAGGGATGTATATGGTCGAGTAAGCTTGAAATTTGAATCTTTGATTAACCTAAGCTCTCACCTAACACATATAACAACCTATACAATTCTGACACACCTAACTACCCATGATTCCCATTTTTTTCACATACTCATGCATTCTTTTTAATTCACATTCCATATGCATTGATTTTTATTGAACTTTACTTTGGGGCATTTTTGTCCCCTTTTTATTTCTTTTTCTCTTTTTTCTTTTTCTTTTTTTTTCTTTTATATATATATATTTTTTTCATCATTTTTTTCTAAAGTATGTACAAACGTATCAATACATATGGTTTTACATATAGTGCATGAATATGTACCCAATTCCCAATATTTTCAACAAAAATAAAAATTACACTTTTACCTCAACCAATATCCCAAGTTTCCCATACCCAAATGATACACACCCTCACTAGCCTAAGCTAATCAAAGATCCAAATCAAGGACATTTATTGTTTTTCACTTAGGGGTAGTGATGTGCTAACATTAAGAACAAAAGGGATTAAATAGGCTCAAAATTGGCTAACAATGGTTGATGAAGGGTAGGCTATTTGGGTAAGTGAGCTAAATGAAATGATGGCCTCAATCATATAAATGCATGTATACATGGAATAATGGACATAAAGAATCAAACAAATCAAAGATTACAATCATAGAAAGAAAGTAATACACACAAGAATGAAAATAAGTCGTTATAAGATGTAACCACACAATTGGGCTCAAAACTCTCATGCTTGTGTTCTTAGCTCAAAAACCATGTTCCAAAATAAATTCTTCAAGAAAGTTCAACAAATTTTTTTTTCAAATTGGTAGGGTGCCCTAAAAACAGTTTCTTGGAAAAGAGATCATCACCCTAACCAAGTAGTCCTAATAAGAAAGAAGTGGTAAAATATGTACAAATTTTAACTAACATGCAACCTATCATGGAATGCAAGCATCTAACTAACAAAGACAAAAATTGAAAAATTGGTATTGAAAAAGGAAATTGTTACCCATGGAGATTGGTCGGACGACCTCCCCACACTTGAAGATTGCACCGTCCTCGGTGCATGCAAAGAAGAGCAATGTGGATGGGTTGCTACAATTGATGAGTTCCTTCAAAAGATTGTGCGGATGAACTTGTTTTTTGCCCCATTTAAAAGCTTTTTCATTCCTTTTCTTCTTGGTGGTCAACCTAAAAGGAAAGAGAAAGAAAGAAAATTAAGCCTACAACAAGGATATTAAGCAAATATAACATAGGCGGGGGCTAATGCCAAATAAGAATAGGGTCCTCACTACATGGTAGCTACAACATGTGAGTGAGAAAACAATATAAGCTAAGGCATATTAACTAACACTTGATGCAAGAGGGAAGTCAAAGCATGAAGAGCACTCAAAATCATCAAGGTCAACTAGAAAGAGTGCGTCATGAAAGACATGCAAGTTCATATCAATGCACAAATAATATAAGAGTCATACAAGATTAAGCATTGATGTAAAAGTTTCATCATCCAACAATATCAAACAAGTCAAGAAGCACCAAGATTACCAAAAAATTCTCAACAATTGAGTAAGAAAATTCAACACCGTTATTTAAATAAGAAGCTAAAAACAAAGAAGGTAAAAACAAGCTATAAAAACAAAATGAAAATGCAAAGAATAAAAGTATGCGAATGCAATGGACAAAAGAAAATGGAAGATGAGAAAAAAACTCTTTTTTTTTAATTTTTTACGACACAGACGCGTCAAGCACGCGTGCGCGTGGGTGGGCAGGCGGGACAAGCGACGCGTACGCGCATAGCACGCATACGCGTGGATGTGAAGATAGTGACCGACGCGTACGCGTCATGCACGCTTGCGCGTGGGTCACAGGCACAGAATAGGCACAAACTGGGCATAACTCTCTGGTTTTTGTACTAGGAGTGTGAGATGCACCACCGACGTGTGCGCGCACAGCACGCTTGTGCGCGGATGCCCCCCTTTTTTTAAAATGCTTAGAACAAAAATAGGGTACTCTCCTAATCTACAAGCATTCTAAAACAATAAAAAATCAAATTTAACAACAAATCTTTTTGGTTTTTGAAAAATTTTCAAATACACTAAAACAAAACTTATACTACAAGCAAAACACTACTCAACAACAACTAAGCTACACCTTAAGGCACAAATCTAATCAAACAAACCAACAACCAAAATATTAAAACAAGAGTATTCAAAGAAGAAAACTACCTAACAATGGTAACCCAATTCATCCATTGATTATATTTACAAGAGAATAGAAAGAGTTTACTATGGTGGGGTGTCTCCCACCTAGCACTTTTAGTTTAAGTCCTTAAGTTGGACCATTGATGGAGTCCTTGCTATGGTGGTTTATGCTTGAATTCATCCTTGAATCCCCACCATTGTTTGCATCTCCAATGTCCACCGGGATCCCAAATTAGGCGCACAAGGCCTTCAAGTAAGCTTAGGTAGATGACAAGGCCCCAAGAGTTTTGATTGTTGAAATGAATTCCGGGGTCCCAAACCTTGTTCTTGCACCCATATTCTCGTTGACTACCATAGTTAAATTTGGGTGACAAGGCTTGTGAATTCTCAATTAAGCATCCAAACATTCTCCTAGACCCATGCAATTTGGTTCTACACCAACCGTTGCTATTCAACTTTGAGCACGTAACCATCATGAACTTAGTATGGTGTCTCCAACCACTACACAACTCTCTTCTAGTCTTAACTTCAGAAAGGGCTCTAAGTTGACCATCATTTTCAAGCAAACCATATTCAAGTGAGAAAGTAAAGCTTAAGGATAAGAACTTTATCCACTTGAATGTTGTGTTGGATGATGGTAACTTAGGAAGGGGGACCTCCCCACACTTAGCCAATGTGAGATCCATTCCCTTGTGCTCTTCCTTTGCATCTTCCACCTCTTTGAAAGCTTCTTCAATTTCAATTCCTTGCTCACCAACTTCTTCTATGCACCCTTCATTGCTCAAACCCTGTGTTGGAGGTTGTGCACGGTCCTCCCTGTCATCAATTTCATAACACAATGAGGGAGTAAAAGACACATTGGTTGGTGTGGACGCATCTTTGATGATAGAGCTTGCTTCATGCTCAACCTCTTCCTCTTGGTAGCTTCCTTCCAATTCAATCTCTTCTTCATTTCTTACCAAGGGTATGGGAGGTGAGGTATCTTCTTCCTTAATCTCCATGTCAAGCCCAATGGGAGAGGATTCAATTGTACATAAGAATTCATCAATGATTGAATCCATCTTTTGATCAACCTCTTCAAAGTTTTCCACCATGATATGCCTTAGAGGTTCTATACCCTCCTCAACATCAATATAAAGCTTCTTGGAAGAGGGTTCTCTAATGCTACATTCCCATGGACTTCCAACATCTCCTATGTTTTCAACCACTTCTTCCGGCTCAATTATCTCAACTTCCTCCCCTTGTGACAATTCTTGCTTCAATACCTCTTCTTCACCTTGAAGCTCCAAACTCACTCCCTCACTAAGCTCCTTGATTGCTTCTCCACATTCAAAAATGGGATTTCCTTGATCGCATAGGCTTAGGCGGGAGGAGACCATATTGCGAACGGCTTCCGCTATGGTAGCTATCTTGGCTTCTAACTCCTTGAACTCCTTTTGGTTCTCTTCTTGCCTTCGAATGTAAGAACTAACACATTCTTGGAGAGAATCATGCATTGGAGGTGGTGTGGAAAAAAGAAGGTTCATTGTTTGGGAGGAAAGTTTCATAATTGGAAGTTGGTTCATCTTGGTAAGGGTATGGAGGTGGTGTATATTGAGGTGGTTCTTGAGAGTAATTGTGTTGGAATGGTGGTGGTTCCATGTGTGGTTCATATAGTTCATAAGTTGGTTGGTATGGTGGATAAGAATTAGGGTCATAATGAGGTATTTGGTGGTAGGGGGCTTGTGAGTAAGGTGGTTCAAAACCATGTTAAGGGGGTGGTTCATAGGCATGTGGTGGTGGTTGTTGACAATCACAATAAAGGTCACCACATCCATTAGATTGATATGCATTAGGATTAGAATTATACCCATAAGAGACCGGAGGAGGTTGTTGCCAAGAAGGGTGATCAATCCTTTGAGGCTCCCTGGTGGACG
>NC_029775.3:94072311-94072578 GCF_000817695.3 Arachis duranensis | reverse complement strand
ATAATAAATAGAAAATAAAAAGGGATAGAAATACTTATGTAAATCAATAGTGGGAATTTCAGATAGGCGTGTGAAGATGCTGTGCTCCTCTCGTATCTCTATTTTCTTATTACATTCATCCAATCCTTCTTACTCCTTTCCATGGCAAGCTGTATGTAGGGAATCACCATCATCAATGGCTACTTTTAATCCTCTCGGGAAAATGGTCCTATGCGATGTCACTGCACGGCTAATCGTCTGGAGGCATCACCCTTGTTGATAGCTATG
>NC_029775.3:94070120-94072125 GCF_000817695.3 Arachis duranensis | reverse complement strand
AATACCGGAATCCTACTCGGAATACCACGGACAAGGTTAGACTTTCCGGATTCCCGGGATCCTACTCGGAATACCACAGACAAGGTTAGACTTTTCGGATCCCCATGAATGCTGCCATCTATCTAGCTTATACCACGAAGATTCTGTTGGGGAATCTAAGAGATATGCGCTCGGCCTAGAGTAGAACGGAAGTGGTTGTCAGTCACGCACGTTCATAGGTGAGAATGATGATGAGTGTCACGGATCATCACATTCATCAAAGTGTTATACAACGTATATCTTGGAATAAGAATAAAAGAGAATTGAATAGAAAGTAATAGTAATTGTATTGAAACTTGAGGTACAGCAGAGCTCCACACCCTTAATCTATGGTGTGCAGAAACTCCACTGTTGAAAATACATAAGTGAAAGGTTCAGGCATGGCCGAATGGCCAGCCCCCATGGTCTAAGGACTAGGCATCCAGAGATCTTCCTCAGATCTAAAGTGATCAAAAGATGTCTAATACAATAGTTAAATGTCCTATATATACTAGACTAGCTACTAGGGTTTACATGAGTAAGTAATTGATGCATAAATCCACTTTCGGGGCCCACTTGGTGTGTGCTTGGGCTGAGCTTGATCTATCCACGAGTTGAGGCTTTTCTTGGAGTTGAACTCCAAGTTATAACGTGTTTTGGGCGTTCAACTCTGGATCATGACGTGTTTCTGGCGTTTAACTCCAGACAGTAGCATGTACTTGGCGTTCAACGCCAAGTTACGTCATCAATTTCCGAATAAAGTATGAACTATTATATATTGCTGGAAAGCTCTGTAGCTCCAAAAAATCCATTTCGAGTGCAGGGAGGTCAGATTCCAACAGCATCAGCAGTCCTTTTGTCAGCCTTTTTCAGAGTTTTGCTCAAGTCCCTCAATTTCAGCCAGAAATTACCTGAAATCACAGAAAAGCACACAAACTCATAGTAAAGTCCAGAAATGTGAATTTAACATAAAAACTAATGAAAACATCCCTAAAAGTATCTTGAACTTACTAAAAACTACCTAAAAACAATGCCAAAAAGCGGATAAAAAGAAGTTAGAATTTCGTCCCAAACTTAAATTGTTGCTCGTCCCCAAGCAACTGAAAATCAATTAGGATAAAAAGAAGAGAATATACTATAAATTTCAAAATATCAATGAATATTAATTCTAATTGGATGAGCGGGACTTGTAGCTTTTTGCTTCTGAACAGTTTTGGCATCTCACTTTTTCCTTTGAAGTTTAAAATGATTGGCTTCTCTAGGAACTTAGAATTTCGGATAGTGTTATTGACTTTCCTAGTTAAGCATGTTGATTGTTGAACACAGCTACTTATGAGTCTTGGCCGTGGCCCTAAGCATTTTGTTTTTATGAGTCTTGGCTGTGGCCCTAAGCACTTTGTTTTCCAGTATTACCACCGGATACATAAATGCCATAAACACATAACTGGGTGAACCTTTTCAGATTGTGACTCAGCTTTGCTAGAGTCCCCAGTTAGAAGTGTCCAGAGCTCTTAAGCACACTCTTTTTGCTTTGGATCACGACTTTAACCACTCAGTCTCAAGTTTTTCACTTGGACCTTCATGACACAAGCACATGGTTAGGGACAGCTTGATTTAGCCGCTTAGGCCTGGATTTAATTTTCTTGGGCCCTCCTATCCATTGATGCTCAAAGCCTTGGATCCTTTTTACCCTTGCCTTTTGGTTTTAAGGGCTATTGGCTTTTTCTGCTTGCTTTTTCTTTTTCTTTCTAATTTTTTCGCCAAATTTTTTTCTCCACTGCTTTTTCTTGCTTCAAGAATCAATTAAATGATTTTTTAGATCCTCAATAACAGTTCTCTTTTTCCTCATCCTTTCAAGAGCCAACAAATTTTAACATTCTCAAAACAACAAATTCAAGAGACATATGCACTGTTCAGGCATTCATTCAGAAAACAAAAAGTATTGCCACCACATCAATATAATTAAATTAAATTCAAGGATAAATTC
>NC_029775.3:94067121-94069110 GCF_000817695.3 Arachis duranensis | reverse complement strand
TTTTTCACTGCTTTTTCTTGCTTCAAGAATCAATTTCATGATTTTTCAGATCATCAATAACATTTCTCTTTGTTCATCATTCTTTCAAGAGCCAACAATTTTAACATTCATAAACAACAAGATCAAAAATATGCACTGTTCAATCATTCATTCAGAAAACAAAAAGTATTGTCACCACATCAATATAATTAAATTAAATTCAATGATAAATTCGAAATTCAAGTACTTCTTGTTCTTTTGAATTAAAAACATTTTTCATTTAAGAGAGGTGAAGGATTAATGGAATTATTCATAACTTTAAGACATAGTTACTAATTACTAATGATCATGAAGTAGAGACACAAAACATAGATAAACATATAATATAAAAACCGAAAAGCAGAAAGAAATAAGAACAAGGAATGAATCCACCTTAGTGGCATCTTCTTCTTGAAGGACCAACAATGTCCTTAAGCTCTTCTATGTCCCTTCCTTGCCTTTGTTGCTCCTCCCTCATTGCTCTTTGGTCTTCTCTTATTTCATGGAGAATGATGGAGTGCTCATGATGTTCTACCCTTAATTGTTCAACATTGTGGCTCAAATCTTCTAAGGAAGTGTTGAGTTGTTCCCAATAGTCGTTGGGAGGAAAGTGCATCCCTTGAGGCATCTCAGGGATTTCTTGATGATGAGCTTCCTCATGTCCATTGAGCTCCTTCCACACATATGTCCATTAGGACTTGGTCCAACCTTTGATTAAAGTTGGCCCTTCTAGTGTAGGGGCGTTCATCTTCTTGTATCATGGACAAGTGGAATGCCAACCTCACATTTTCTGGACTAAAATCTAAGTATTTTCCCTGAACCATTGTGAGATAATTCTTTGGATTCGGGTTCATACTTTGATCATGGTTCCTAGTGATCCATGCATTGGCATAGAACTCTTGAACCATTAAGATTCCGACTTGTTGCATGGGGTTGGTTAGGACTTCCCAACCTCTTCTTCGGATTTCATGTCAGATCTTCGTATACACATTTTTCTTGAGCTTGAGAGGGACCTCAGGGATCACCTTCTTCTTTGCCACAACATCATAGAAGTGGTCTTGATGGCTCTTGGAGATGAATCTTTCCATCTCCCATGACTCGGAGGTGGAAGCTTTTGTCTTCCCTTTTCCTTTTCTAGAGGATTCTCCGGCCTTAGGTTCCATTGATGGTAATGGAAAACAAAAAAGATTGTGCTTTGACCACACCAAACTTAAAATATTGCTCGTCCTCGAGCAAAAGAAGAAAGAAGAGAAGAAGAAGAAGAAGAAATTGGAGGAGAGTGAGGGGAGATGGATTCGGCCAAGGTATAGTAGAGGGGGTAGTGTTGTGTGAAAATGAAGTAGAATGGAAGGGTATATATAGGGAGAGGGGAGAGGGTGGGTTCGGCCATTTAGGGTGGGATTGGGTGAAAAAATGTTTTTGAATTTTGAAGGTAGGTGGGATTTATGGGGAAGAGTGGGTGGATGTGAGTGGTGAATAGGTGATTGGGAAGAGAGATTGAGGTGATTGGTGAAGGGTTTTTGGGAAGTGTGACATGGGGAAGAGTAAAATAGGATTAGGAGGTAAGGTGGGAATATAGTAGGTGGGGATCCTGGGGGTCCACAGATCCTGAGGTGATCCTGTGGGATCCACAGATCCTGAGGTGTCAAGGAATTCCATCCCTGCACCAAATAGGCATGTAAAATGCCTTTGCACACCATTCTGGCGTTTAAACGCCGAGTGGTGCACGTTCTGGGTGTTCAACGCCCAATGTAAAGCATGTTTTTGGCGTTGAACGCCAGTTTCATGCTTGTTACTGGCGTTCATCGCCAGTTTTTCTTCTAGGCACATTCCTGGCATTCAAACGCCAGAATGTTGCTTGTTTCTGGCGTTCAGCGCCAGAATGATGCTCTGTTCTGGCGTTGAACGCCAGCCAGATGCATCTTACTGGCGTTGAACGCCAGCCTGTGCTTCCTCCAGGGTGTGATTTTT
>NC_029775.3:94063304-94066490 GCF_000817695.3 Arachis duranensis | reverse complement strand
AATGGCAGAAGGAGATTTAATGGAATCTCTATGGTCTCTATATGAGCCTCAGATTCCTTTGGATCCTTAATAGGAAACTCCTTCTTGCTGGAAGGACGTCCCAGGAGGTCTTCCTCACTAGGATTTTCGTCCTCCTCCTCCCTTGTGCATTCGGCCATATTGATTATATCAATGGCCTTGCACTCTTCTTTTGGATTCTCTTCTGTATTACTTGGGAGAATACTGGGAGGAGTTTCAATGACTTTCTTACTCAGCTGGCCCACTTGTGCCTCCAGATTCCTGATGGAGGATCTTGTTTCACTCATGAAACTGAAAGTGGCCTTTGACATATCAGAGACTAGATTGGCTAAATTAGAAGTGTTTTGTTCAGAATTCTCTGTCTGTTGCTGAGAAGATGATGGATAAGGCTTGCTATTGCTCAGCCTATTACGTCCACCATTGTTAAAGCCTTGTTGAGGCTTTTGTTGATCCTTCCATGAGAAATTTGGGTGATTTCTCCATGATGGGTTATAGGTGTTTCCATAAGGTTCACCCATGTAATTAACCTCTGCCATTGCAGGGTTCTCAGGATCATAAGCTTTTTCAGAAGCTGCCTCTTTAGTACTGTTGGATGCATTTTGCCATCCATTCAGACTTTGAGAGATCATGTTGAATTGCTAAGTCTTTTGAGGAGGAAAGAATTTATCCAAGAAGGCTGTGACCAGCTTATCCCAGGAGTCCAGGCTATCCTTAGGTTGTGAATCCAACTATATTCTAGCTCTGTCTCTTACAGCAAAAGGGAAAAACATGAGTCTGTAGACTTCAGGATCAACTCCATTCGTCTTTACAGTCTCACAGATCTGTAAAAACTCAGTTAAAAACTGGTAAGGATCTTCAGATGGAAGTCCATAAAACTTGCAGTTTTGTTGCATTAAGGCAACTAGCTGAGGTGTCAGCTCAAAGTTATTGGCTCCAATGGCAGGAATGGAGATGCTTCTTCCATCAAATTTGGACGTTGGCTTTGTGAAGTCACCAAGCATTCTCCTTGCATTATTATTATTTTTAGCTGCCATCTCCTTCTCTTGTTCGAAAATTTCTGAAAGGTTACCTTTAGATTGTTGTAACTTAGCTTCTCTTAATTTTCTCTTCAGAGTCCTTTCAGGTTCTGGATCAATTTCAACAAGAGTGCCTTTTTCCTTGTTCCTGCTCATATGAAAGAGAAGAAAACAAGAAAAGAAAGAGGAATCCTCTATGTCACAGTATAGAGATTCCTTTATGTTAGTAGAAAAAGAAAAGAAAAGTGAAGAATCCAAACACAAGGGATATATTGGGTTCAGATTTTAGATGAAGAGAGGTGAAGAGAAGTGTTAGTAATTAAATAATTAAATAGAACAAGAAAAGAGAGGGAGAATGTCGAAAATAATTTTAAAAAGGTGTTAGTAATTTTCGAAAATTAGAGATAAGATAAGATTAAAATTAAAATTTAAAACAAAAAATCATTTTTGAAAAAAAGATGAGATATTTTCGAAATTAGGGAGGGAGAAGTAGTTAGTTGGTTTTGAAAAAGATAAGAAACAAACAAGAAGTTAGTTGGTTGATTGAAAAAGATATTAAAATCAAATTTGAAAAGATAAGAAGATAAGAGGTTAGATAAGATATTTTGAAATCAAATTTTGAAAAAGATAAAATTTTTGAAAAAGATAAGATAAAAGATAAAAAGATTTAATTTTTTAATTTTAAAATTACTTACTTCACTAACAAGAAACTTCAAGATAAGATTCTAGAACTTAAAGATTGAACCTTTCTAAACAAGAAAGTAACAAACTTCAAATTTTTGAATCAATCACATTAATTGTTAGCTAATTTTCGAAAATTTGAAATAAAGATAAGAAAAAGATTTTGAAAAAGATTTTTGAAATTTTCGAAAAAGAGGAAAAATTGGAGAAGATATGATTTTTGAAAAAGATTTTAAAAAGATAAGATTTTTAAATTTTAAAAAATTTGACTTGACTTGTAAGAAATAACTAATTTTAAAAATTTTTGACTAAGTCAATTCAAATTTTCGAAAATTATGAGAAAAATAAGGAAAAGATATTTTTTTTTGATTTTTTATTTTAAAGATGAGAGAGAAAAACATAAAAATGACCCAAAATATGAAAATTTTGGATCAAACACATAATGCATGCAAGAACACTATGAATATCAAGATGAAAACACATGATGCATGCAAGAACACTATGAATGTCAAGATGAACATCAAGAACACTTTGAAGATCATGATGAACATCAAGAACATATTTTTGAAACATTTTAATGCAAAGAAAACATGCAAGACACCAAACTTAGAAATCTTTAATGCATGGACTCTAACAAACGAAAAATGCACATGAAAAACAACAAAAGACACAAAGCAAGAAATCATCAAGATCAAACAAGAAGACTTGTCAAGAATAACTTGAAGATCATGAAGAACACTATGAATGCATGAGATTTTCAAAAAATGCAAGAAAAATTTTTAAAGCATGCAATTGACACCAAACTTAAAAAGTCGATCCCATAGAGATTGTTGGTATGAAGCAAGCTATGGTCACCTTGTAAATCTTAGTTAGGCAGATTAAATGGTTATGGTTTTCGAAAATTAATAATAAATAGAAAATAAAAAGAGATAGAAATACTTATGTAAATCAATAGTGGGAATTTCAGATAGGCGTGTGAAGATGCTGTGCTCCTCTCGTATCTCTATTTTCTTATTACATTCATCCAATCCTTCTTACTCCTTTCCATGGCAAGCTGTATGTAGGGAATCACCATCATCAATGGCTACTTTTAATCCTCTCGGGAAAATGATCCTATGCGCTGTCACTGTACGACTAATCGTCTGGAGGCATCACCCTTGTTGATAGCTACATCCCATCCTCTCAGTGAAAATGGTCCAAATGCTCTGTCACAGCACGGCTAATCATCTGTCGGTTCTCAATCAGGTTGGAGTAGAATCCATTGATTCTTTTGCGTTTGTCATCACGCCCAGCCTTCATGAGTTTGAAGCTCGTCACAGTCATTCAATACCGGAATCCTACTCGGAATACCACGGACAAGGTTAGACTTTCCGGATTTCCGGGATCCTACTCGGAATACCACAGACAAGGTTAGACTTTCCGGATCCCCATGAATGCCGCCATCTATCTAGCTTATACCACAAAGATTCTG
>NC_029775.3:94035101-94063078 GCF_000817695.3 Arachis duranensis | reverse complement strand
GAGGTACAGCAAAGCTCCACACCCTTAATCTATGGTGTGCAGAAACTCCACTGTTGAAAATACATAAGTGAAAGGTTCAGGAATGGCCGAATGGCCAGCCCCAATGGTCTAAGGACTGGGCGTCCAGAGATCTTCCTCAGATCTAAAGTGATCAAAAGATGTCTAATACAATAGTTAAATGTCCTATATATACTAGACTAGCTACTAGGGTTTACATGAGTAAGTAATTGATGCATAAATCCAATTCCGGGGCCCACTTGGTGTGTGCTTGGGCTGAGCTTGATCTATCCATGAGCTGAGGCTTTTCTTGGAGTTGAACTCCAAGTTATAACGTGTTTTGGGCGTTCAACTCCGGATCATGACGTGTTTCTGGCGTTTAATTCCAGACAGCAGCATGTACTTGGCATTCAACGCCAAGTTACGTCGTCAATTTCCGAGTAAAGTATGGTCTATTATATATTGCTGGAAAGCTCTGGATGTCTACTTTCCAACACCGTTGAGAGCGCGCCAATTGGAGTTCTGTAGCTCCAGAAAATCCATTTCGAGTGCAAGGAGGTCAGATTCCAACAACATCAGCAGTCCTTTTGTCAGCCTTTTTCAGAGTTTTGCTCAAGTCCCTCAATTTCAGCCAGAAATTACCTGAAATCACAGAAAAACACACAAACTCATAGTAAAGTCCAGAAATGTGAATTTAACATAAAAACTAATGAAAACATCCCTAAAAGTAGCTTGAACTTACTAAAAACTACCTAAAAACAATGCCAAAAAGCGTATAAATTATCCGCTCATCACTCCCTCCACCTTTGATTGTTCCATCCTTGATGCATGTTACCATTGTAGTTCCCATTTCCTACAATATAATTTGAGCCAAACTCATAGCCAAAGTGAGGATGAGAATTCATAATAGCAAAAGAGAATAAAAACAAATACTATTAAGAACTAATAAAAACTAACTCCTAAAGCAAGCAAAACTAACAAAGAAGCATATTAACATATTTACAATAGCCAATAACATAACACCATTGCAACTCCCCGGCAACGGCACCATTTTGATGATGAGATTTGAGTGTCGGTCTAGAATTTCTCTTATAGAAATAAGGACTTCGTTGTAAGCATAGCTCCAAACCAACAAAGAATCCTCACATACAAAAATATTGGTTGTCACAATTACAAACCCCAATAAGAATTAACCGAAGTATTTAAACCTTGGTTCGTCTCACAAGGAATTGCAATGAAGTGTTTAATTATTGGCTATGAAGATGCAAGGGGGTTTGATTTGTAATTGGCAAGGAAATATAAAAGCAAGGAAGTAAAATAACAAGAACTAATAAAAGAAATGGAAAAGAACTCTTGGCTAGACATAGGTAATTGAGATCACCATCCTTGTCTACAAACCAAATATTGATAATTATGAGGAACCAAGCTCATTAAGTTTACTTCTATACTTGAAGTATATCAAATGGCTTGATCAACATCAATCCATAAGGCCTAACCTAGCTACCAATTACCTTAGTAGTAGGCTAGTATCAATGGTTATCAAATTGACCACCAAGGGTTCTCAAATCACCAATTCAATGAGACCCAATGACTCAAGGTCACTCAATTCCTTTAGCCTAGGCCAAGAGTCAAGAAAACTACTCAAAAACTAAAGGAAACATTCTATCAAACACCTAACGTGCAGTAAAAGTAAACATCATAAAATGATAGAATTAGTGAAACCCATGACTACCATAAGCAAGAAATCAATAATAGAAATCAAGATCAACATAAAAGAGACATGGAAACATAAAATTGCATTAAAAGAAATCAAGATCCAACAGTGGTTCATCAACATTAAAAAGAGAGAAAAATAAGAAACTAACAAGAGAAACTAAGAAGATTAAGACAATAGAACACTAAAATATAAAGAGGATTGAAATCAAAACAAGAATTGAAAGAGAAATTTGAGAGTGATTAACCTAACTTTACCCTAATTTCTATCCTAAATCTAGAGAGAGGAGAGAGCCTCTCTCTCTCTAGAATTCTACTCCTAAAACATGATAAAAACTAAACTATGACTACTTGGTTCATTCCCCCCTCAATCCTTGTGTTCAATAGCATCAGAAATGAGTTGGATTGGGCCCAAAATGAGCTACAAATCGCTGGACACGATTTCACTTTAGTGAATCACGTTGATCCATCGGTGCATACGCGTACAGTGCACGTGCGTGTCCCTAAACGTGAAGCAACTATGGTAAATTTTATATCATTTTAAAGCCCCAGATGTTAGCTTTCCAACACAACTAGAACCGCCTCATTTAGACCTCTGTAGCTCAAGTTATGGTCGATTGAGTGCAAAGAGGTCAGGCTTTACAACTTTACGGTTCCTTCATTTCTTCATGAGTTCTCCCACTTTGCATGCTTTTCTCCTTACTTCTTCCATCCAATACTTGCCTTATGAACCTGAAATCACTTAACAAACATATCAAGGCATCGAATGGAATTAAAGTGAATTAAATTTATCTATTTTAAGGCCTAAAAAGCATATTTTTACATTTAAGCACAAATTTAGGGAGAATTACAAAACCATGCTATTTCATTGAATAAATGTGTGAAAAGGTGATAAAATCTCCTAAAATAAGCACAAGATAAACCACAAAATTGGGGTTTATCAGTCGGCCAGAAGAAGCCGACTCAGATCACCTTAACTAGTGATCAGGCTCCCAAGTGGTTCTTATATATGCCATTATATACTTCCTCTAAGACCTCACTCGTATTAGAGGTCGGAACATGGTACGCCAAATTGTGATCTCTGGTAATGGCTCCAAAAACTTGGTGCTCTAATCTTAATTTATAAATTGTCACAACTCCGTGTAGCTGACCAGCAAGTGCACTGGGTCGTCCAAGTAATACCTTACGTGAGCAAGGTCGATCCCACGGAGATTGTTGGTATGAAGCAAGCTATGGTCATCTTGTAAATCTCAGTTAGGCGGATAATAATTTGTAATGAGTTTTCGAATGATAATAGTAAATAAACAGAAAATAAAGATAAAGATACTTATGTAAATCATTGGTGCGAATTTCAGATAAGCGTATGGAGATGCTTTGTCCCTGTTGGATCTCTGCTTTCCTACTGCCTTCCTTCAATCTTTCTTACTCCTTTCCATGGCAAGCTGTATGTTGGGCATCACCATTGTCAATGGCTACTTCCCGTCCTCTCAGTAAAAATGGTCCAAAATGCTCTGTCACAGCACGGCTAATCATCTGTCGGTTCTCGATCATACCGGAATAGGATCTTCTATCCTTTTGCGTTTGTCATCACGCCCAGTACTCGCGAGTTTGAAGCTCGTCACAGTCATTCCATCCCTGAATCCTACTCGAAATACCACAGACAAGGTTCAGACTTTCCGGATTCTCATGAATGCCGCCATCAATTTTGGCTTATACCACAAAGACTTTGATTCCACGGAATGGGAGGCTCGGTTGTCAGGCGAGGCAGCCATGCGTCGTGGGTCAAGAATCCAAGAGATATGCGCCTGGTCTAAGGTAGAACGGAAGTGGTTGTCAGTCACGCGTTCATAGGTGAGAATGATGATGAGTGTCACGGATCATCACATTCATCAAGTTGAGGTGCAACGAATATCTTAGAATAGGAATAAGTTGAATTGAATAGAAAGTAGTAGTAATTGCATTAATACTCGAGGTACAGCAGAGCTCCACACCTTAATCTATGGAGTGTAGAAACTCTACCGTTGAAAATACATAAGCAAAAGGTTCAGGCATGGCCGAGAAGCCAGCCCCCAAAGCGTGATCACAGGATCAAAAAATACAATCCAGGATCTAGTCAAAGACGCCTAATACAATAGTAAAATGTCCTATTTATACTAGACTAGCTACTAGGGTTTACAGAAGTAAGTCTAAGTGCAGAAATCCACTTCCGGGGCCCACTTTGGTGTGTGCTTGGGCTGAGCTTTAACTTCCACGTGGAGAGGCTCCTTTTGGAGTTGAACGCCAAGTTGTAACGTGTTTTTGGCGTTCAACTCTGGTTCGTGACATGTTTCTGGCGTTTAACTCCAGAATGCAGCATAGAACTGGCGTTGAGTGCCAGTTTGTGTCATCAAATCTCAAACAAAGTATGGACTATTATATATTGCTGGAAAGCCCTGGATGTATACTTTCCAACGCCATTGGCAGCGCACCATTTGGAGTTTTGTAGCTCCATAAAATCTATTTCGAGTGCAGGGAGGTCAGAATCCAACAGCATCAGCAGTCCTTTGTCAGCCTTTTTTCATAGTTTTGCTCAGGTCCCTCAATTTCAGCCAAAATTTATATGAAATCACAGAAAAACACAAAAACTCATAGTAAAGTCCATAAATGTGAATTTTAGCATAAAAACTAATAAAAACATCCCTAAAAGTAACTAGATCCTACTGAAAACATACTAAAAACAATGCCAAAAAGCGTAAAATTATCCGCTCATCACAACACCAAACTTAAATTGTTGCTTGTCCCCAAGCAACTGAAAATCAAATAGGATAAAAAGAAGAGAATATACTATAAATTCCAAACTATCAATGAATATTAATTCTAATTAGATGAGCGGGACTTGTAGCTTTTTGCCTCTGAACAGTTTTGGCATCTCACTTTATCCCTTGAAGTTTAGAATGATTGGCATCTATAGGAACTTAGAATTTCAGATAGTGTTATTGATTCTCTTAGTTAAGTATGTTGATTCTTGAACACAGTTACTTTTGAGTCTTGGCCGTGGCCCAAAGCACTCTGTTTTCCAGTATTACCACCAGATACATCCATGCCACAAACACATAACTGGGTGAACCTTTTCAGATTATGACTCAGCTTTGCTAGAGTCCCCAATTAGAGGTGTCCAGGGTTCTTAAGCACACTCTTTTTGCTTTGGATCACGACTTTAACCGCTTAGTCTCAAGCTTTTCACTTGACACCTTCACGCCACAAGCACATGGTTAGGACAACTTGGTTTAGCCGCTTAGGCCAGGATTTTATTCCTTTAGGCCCTCCTATCCACTGATGCTCAAAGCCTTGGATCCTTTTTATTACCCTTGCTTTTTGGTTTTAAGGGCTATTGGCTTTTTCTACTTGCTTTTTCTTTTTCTTTCTATATTTTTTTCCGCCCTTTTTTTTCTTTTTCACTGCTTTTTCTTGCTTCAAGAATCAAATTCATGATTTTTCAGATTGTCAATAACATTTCTCTTTGTTCATCATTCTTTCAAGAGCCAACAATTTTAACATTCATAAATAACAAGATCAAAATTATGCACTGTTCAAGCATTCATTCAGAAAACAAAAAGTATTTGTCACCACATCAATATAATTAAACTAAATTCAAGAATGAATTCAAAACTCATGTACTTCTTGTTCTTTTGTATTAAAAACATTTTTCGTTTAAGAGAGGTGAAGGATTTATGGAATTTTTCATAGCTTTAAGACATAGTTACTAATGATCATGAAGTAGAGACACAAAACATAAATAAACATTTAACATAAAGAAAACGAAAAACAGAAGAAATTTAAGAACAAGGAATGAGTCCACCTTAGTGATGGTGGCGTTTTCTTCTTGAGGAACCAATGATGTCCTTGAGCTCTTCTATGTCTCTTCCTTGTTTTTGTTGCTCCTTCCTCATTGCTCTTTGATCTTCTCTAATTTCATGGAGAATGATGGAGTGCTCTTAATATTCTACCCTTAATTGATCCATGTTGTGACTCAAATCTTCAAGAGAAGTGTTGAGTTGTTCCCAATAGTTGTTGGGAGGAAAGTGCATCCCTTGAGGTACCTCAGGGATTTCTTGATGATGAGCTTCCTCATGCGTTTCTTGGGTTCCATGAGTAGGCTCTCTTGTTTGCTCCATACTTTTCTTTGTGATGGGCTTCTCCTCCTCAATAGAGATGTCTCCTTCTATGAAAGCTCCAGCTGAGTAACATAGATGGCAAATAAGATGAGGAAAAGCTAGCCTTGCCAAGGGAGAGGGCCTTTCGGCTATTTTGTAGAATTCAAGGGAGATGACTTCATGAACTTCTACTTCCTCTCCAATCATGATGCTATGAATCATGATGGCCCGATCCACAGTAACTTCAGATCGGTTGCTAGTGGGGATGATGGAGCGTTGGATCAACTCCAACCATCCTCTAGCTACGGGCTTGAGGTCCAGTCTTCTTAGTTGAACCGGCTTGCCTTTGGATTCAATTTTCCATTGAGCTCCTTCCACACATATGTCCCTAAGGACTTGGTCCAACCTTTGATTAAAGTTGACCCTTCTAGTGTAGAGGCATTCATCTCCTTGCATCATGGGCAAGTTAAACGCCAACCTCACATTCTCCGGACTAAAATCTAAGTTTTTCCCCCAAACCATTGTAAGATAATTCTTTGGGTTTGGGTTCTTACTTTGATCATGGTTCCTAGTGATCCATGCATTGGCATAGAACTCTTGAACCATTAGGATTCCGACTTGTTGAATGAGGTTGGTTAGAACTTCCCAACCTCTTCTTTGGATTTCATGTCGGATCTCCGGATACTCACTTTTCTTGAGTTTGAAAGGGATCTCGGAGATCACCTTCTTCTTGGCCACAACATCATAGAAGTGGTCTTGATGGGCTTTGGAGATGAATCTTTCCATCTCCCATGACTTGGAGGTGGAAGCTTTTGCCTTCCCTTTCCCTTTTCTAGAGCTTTCTCCGGTCTTAGGTGCCATCAATGGTAATGGAGAAACAAAAAGCTATGCTTTTACCACACCAAACTTAAAATATTGCTCACCCTCGAGCAAGAGAAGAAAGAATAGAAGAAGAAGATATGGAAGAGAGGGAGAGAGGGTGTGTTTCGGCCAAGAAGGGGAAGAGAGGGTTGTGTTGTGTGAAAATAAAGAAGAATAGAGGGGTTTATATAGTGGAGGGAGAGGGGTTAAGGTTCGGCCATATTGGGTGGGTTGGGTGGGAAATTGATTTTGAATTTTGATGGTAGGTGGGGTTTATGGGGAAGGGTGGATGGATGTGAGTGGTGAAGAGGTGATGGGGAAGAGAGATTGAGGTGATTGGTGAAGGGTTTTTGGGGAATAGTGTTTATGGGATCGTGTGAAGAGGGTTGAGAAGAGGGAAGAAGGTGAGTGGAGGTAGGTGGGGATCCTGTGGGGTCCACAGATCCTGAGGTGATCCTGTGGGGTCCGCAGATCCTGAGGTGTCAAGGATTTACACCCCTACACCAATTAGGCATGTAAAATGCCTTTGCATACAATTCTGTCGTTTAAACACCGAATTGATGCTTGTTCTGGGCGTTGAACGCCCATCTGCAGCATGTTTCTGGCATTAAACGCCAGTTCCATGCTTGTTTCTGGCGTTCAGCGCCAGCTCTTCCCAGGGTGTATTTCTGGCATTCAAACGCTAGGATGTTGCTTGTTTCTAGCGTTCAACGCCAGATCCATGCTCTGTTCTGGCGTTGAACGACAGACAGATGCTCTTTACTGGCGTTTAAACGCCAGTAAGTCCTTCCTCTAGGGTGTGATTTTTCTTCTGCTGTTTTTGATTCTGTTTTTAATTTTAGTATTTTTTTTGTGACTCCACATGATCATGAACCTAATAAAACATAAAAGAACAATAAAATAAAAATAAATTAGATACATAAAAATTGGGTTGCCTCCCAACAAGCGCTTCTTTAATGTCAATAGCTTGACAGTGGGCTCTCATGGAGCCACACAGGTGATCAGGTTAATGTTGTAGACTCCCAACACCAAACTTAGAGTTTGGATGTGGGGATTCAATCACCAAACTTAGAGTTTGGTTGAGGCCTCCCAACACCAAACTTAGAGTTTGATTGTGGGGGCTTTGTTTGACTCTGTACTGAGAGAAGCTTTTCATGCTTCCTCTCCATTGTTACAGAAGGATAGCCTTGGGCTTTAAACACAAGGTAGTCCCCATTCAATTGAAGGACTAATTCACCTCTGTCAACATCAATCACAGCTCCTGCTGTGGCTAGGAAGGGTCTTCCAAGGATGATGCATTCATCCTCCTTCTTCCTAGTGTCTAAGATTATGAAATCAGCAGGGATGTAAAGGCCTTTAACCTTTACTAACACGTCCTCTACCATTCCATAAGCTTGTGTTACTGAATTGTCTGCCAATGGTAATGAGAATGTGGCAGCCTGTACCTCAAAGATCCCCAGCTTCTCCATTACAGAGAGTGGCATAAGATTTATTCCTGACCCCAGGTCACACAGAGCCTTCTCAAAGGTCATAGTGCCTATGGTACAGGGCATTATGAATTTTCCAGGATCTTGTTTCTTTTGAGGTAAAGTTTGTTGAACCCATGTATCTAGTTCACTAATGAACAAGGGAGGTTCATCTTCCCAAGTCTCATTACCAAACAACTTGGCATTCAACTTCATGATGGCTCCTAGATATTGAGCAACTTGCTCTCCAGTTACATCTTCATCCTCTTCAGAGGAAGAATAGTTTTCAGAGCTCATGAATGGTAGAAGGAGGTCTAGTAGAATCTCTATGGTCTCTATATGAGCCTCAGATTCCTTTGGGTCCTTAATAGGGAACTCCTTCTTGCTTGAGGGACGTCCCATAAGGTCATCCCCATTGGGATTCACGTCCTCTCCTTCCTCTCTAGGTTCGGCCACGTTGATTATATCAATAGCCTTGCACTCTCTTTTTGGATTCTCTTCAGTATTACTTGGGAGAGTACTAGGAGGGGTTTCAGTGATTTTCTTACTCAGCTGGCCCACTTGTGCCTCCAAATTTCTTATGGAGGACCTTGTTTCACTCATGAAACTTAAAGTGGCCTTAGACAGATCAGAGACTAAGTTTGCTAAATTAGAGGTATTTTGTTCGTGATTCTCTGTCTGTTGCTGAGAAGATGATGGAAAAGGCTTGCTGAGCCTGTTTTTTTCACCATTGTTAAAGCCTTGTTGAGGCTTTTGTTGATCCTTCCATGAGAAATTTAGATGATTTCTCCATGATGAATTATAGGTGTTTTCATAAGGTTCACCCATGTAATTTACCTCTGCTATTGCAGGGTTCTCAGGATCATAAGCTTCTTCTTCAGAAGATGCCTCTTTAGTACTGTTGGATGCATTTTGCCATCCATTCAGACTTTGGGAAATCATGTTAACATGCTGAGTCAACACTTTGTTCTGAGCCAATATGGCATTCAGAGCATCAATTTCAAGAACTTCCTTCCTTTGAGGCGTCCCATTATTCACGGAATTTCTTTCAGAAGTGTACATGAATTGATTATTTGCAACCATGTCAATAAGTTCTTGAGCTTCTGCAGGCGTTTTCTTTAGGTGAATGGATCCACCTGTAGAATGGTCCAGTGACATCTTGAAAAACTCAGACAGACCATAATAGAATATATCCAGAATGGTCCATTCTGAAAGCATGTCAGGAGGACACCTTTTGGTCATAAAAGCATGAGCCTGTAGACTTCAGGATCCACTCCATTAGTCTTAACAGTCTCACAGATCTGCAAGAACTCAGTTAAAAACTAATAGGGATCTTCTGATGGAAGTCCATGGAATTTGCAGTTCTGTTGCATCAGAGCAACTAGTTGAGGTTTCAGCTCAAAATTATTTGCTCCAATGGTAGGGATGGAGATGCTTCTTCCATCAAACTTGGAAGTAGGTGTAGTGTAATCACCAAGCATCCTCCTTGCATTATTGTTGTTAGGTTCGGCTGCCATCTCCTTTTCCTGTTTGAATTTTTCAATAAGGTTGTCTCTGGATTGTTGTAATTTAGCTTCTCTTAATTTCCTCTTCAGAGTCCTTTCAGGTTCTGGATCAGCTTCAACAAGAATGTCTTTTTTCTTGTTCCTGCTCATAAGAAGAGAAAAGAACAAGAAAAGAAGAGGAATCCTCTATGTCACAGTATAGGGATTCCTTTATGTGAGTAGAATGGAAGAAGAGTAGAAGAGAAAAAGAAGAAGAAGAATTCGAACACAGAGAAGGGGGGTTCGAATTATGAGAAGAGAAGTGTTAGTAGATGAATAAATAAATAGAAGGAGATGAGGAAAAGAAGTTTTCGAAAATTAATTAAAATAAACAAATAAAATTTAAAGTTAAAATTCGAAAATTAAGATTGAAATTAAATTAAAATTTAAAATAATTAATTAATTAATAAGAATTTTTGAAAAAGTGGGAGGTATTTTCGAAAATTAGAGAGGAAAGAGTAGTTAGGTGATTTTGAAAAAGATAAGAATCAATCAAAAAGATAAGATTAATTGAAAAAGATTTGAAATTCAAATTTTGAAAAGATAAGAAGATAAGAAGTTAGAAAAGATATTTTAAAATCAAATTTTTGAAAAAGATAAACTTTTGAAAAATATATAATATAAAAGATATGATAAAAAGATATAATTAAAAAGATTTAATTTAAATATTTTAAAATTAAAATTGATTACTTGACTAACAAAAAACTAAAAGATAAGATTCTAGAATTTAAAGATTGAACCTTTCTTAACAAGAAAGTAACAAACTTCAAATTTTTGAACCAATCACATTACTTGTTAGTTAAGTTTCAAAAATTTTGAAATAAAATTAAGAAAAAGATTTTGAAAATAATTTTTTGAAATTTTCGAAAATCATAAAAAAATGAAAAAGAATTGATTTTTGAAAAAGTTTTGAAAAAGATAAAATTTTTAAAAATTGAAATTTTGACTTGACTAACAAGAAACAACTTATTTTTAAAATTTTTGACTAAGTCAACCCAAAATTTCGAAATTTTGAGAGAAAAAGGGAATGATATATTTTTTTGATTTTTTTGAATTTTTAATGAGGAGAGAGAAAAACATGAAAATAACTCACAACATGAAAATTATGAATCAAAACACATGATGCATGCAAGAACACTATGAATGTCAAGATGAACACCAAGAACACTTTGAAGATTATGATGAACATCAATAACATATTTTTGAAAATTTTTTTTTTGATGCAAAGAAAACATGCAAGACACCAAACTTAGAAATCTTTAATGCTTAGACACCATGAATGCAAAAATGCACATGAAAAACAACAAAGGATACAAAACAAGAAAACATCAAGATCAAATAAGAAGACTTACCAAGAACAACTTGAAGATCATGAAGAACACTATGAATGCATGAATTTTCAAAAAATACATAAATTTTTAGAAAAAAATGCAATTGACACCAAACAAAAAAAATTGACTCAAAACTCAAACAAGAGACACAAAATATTTTTGATTTTTATAATTTTATGTTTTTTTTGGATTTTTGTATATATTTTTTTCGAAAACATATAGGATAAAGAAAGTAATAAATTCAAAGTCCTCAATCAAGATTCCAGGAATCATATCAGGTTAGTCTAAAGCTTGATGGCCAGCCAAGCTTCAGCATACCATTTTGAAACTTTAGAATTCATTCTTAAAAATTTATAATGGTTTTCAAAAACAAAAGGAATAAAATTTTTTTTGAAAGATATTTCGAAAAATTAATAATAAAAAAAATAAAAAGCTTAAAGTTAAAATAAAATTACGTAATCTGAGCAATAAGATGAACCGTCAGTTGTCCAAACTCAAGCAATCCCCGGCAATGGCGCCAAAAACTTGGTACACGAAATTGTGATCTCTGGTAATGGCTCCAAAAACTTGGTGCTCTAATCTTAATTTATAAATTGTCACAACTCCGTGTAGCTGACCAGCAAGTGCACTGGGTCGTCCCAGTAATACCTTACATGAGTAAGGGTCGATCCCACTGAGATTGTTGGTATAAAGAAAGCTATGGTCATCTTGTAAATCTCAGTTAGGCATATAATAATTTGTAATGAGTTTTCGAATGATAATAGTAAATAAACAGAAAATAAAGATAAAGATACTTATGTAAATCATTGGTGAGAATTTTAGATAAGCGTATGGAGATGCTTTGTCCCTGTTGGATCTCTGCTTTCCTACTGCCTTCCTTCAATCTTTCTTACACCTTTTCATGGCAAGCTGTATGTTGGGCATCACCGTTGTCAATGGCTACTTCCCGTCCTCTCAGTGAAAATGGTCCAAAATGCTCTGTCACAGCACGGATAATCATCTGTCGGTTCTCGATCATACCGGAATAGGATCTTCTATCCTTTTGCGTTTGTCATCACGCCCAGTACTCGCGAGTTTGAAGCTCGTCACAGTCATTCAATCGCTGAATCCTACTCGGAATACCACAGACAAGGTTTAGACTTTCTAGATTCTCATGAATGCCGCCATCAATTCTAGCTTATACCACGAAGACTTTGATTCCATGGAATGGGAGGCTCGGTTGTCAGGCGAGGCAGCCATGCGTCGTGGGTCAAGAATCCAAGAGATATTCGCCCGGTCTAAGGTAGAACGGAAGTGGTTGTCAGTCATGTGTTCATAGGTGAGAATGATGATGAGTGTCATGGATCATCACATTCATCAGGTTGAGGTGCAACGGATATCTTAGAATAGGAATAAGTTGAATTGAATAGAAAGTAGCAGTAATTGCATTAATACTCGAGGTACAGCAGAGCTCCACACCTTAATCTATGGAGTTTAGAAACTCTACCGTTGAAAATACATAAGCAAAAGGTTCAGGCATGGCCGAGAAGCCAGCCCCCAAAGCATGATCACAGGATCAAAAAATACAATGCAGGATCTGGTCAAAGACGCCTAATACAATAGTAAAATGTCCTATTTATACTAGACTAGCTACTAGGGTTTACAGAAGTAAGTCTAAGTGCAGAAATCCACTTCCGGGGCCCACTTTGGTGTATGCTTGGGCTGAGCTATAACTTTCCACGTGCAGAGGCTCCTTTTGGAGTTGAACGCCAAGTTGTAACGTATTTTTGGCGTTCAACTCTGGTTCGTGACGTGTTTCTGGCATTTAACTCCAGAATGCAGCATAGAACTGTCATTGAGCGCCAATTTGTGTCGTCAAATCTCGAACAAAGTATAGACTATTATATATTGCTGGAAAGCCCTGGATGTCTACTTTCCAACGCCGTTAGGAGCGCGCCATTTGGAGTTCTGTAGCTCCAGAAAAGCTGTTTCGAGTGCAGGGAGGTCAGAATCCTACAACATCAGCAGTCCTTTGTCAGCCTTTTCTCAGAGTTTTGCTCAGGTCCCTCAATTTCAGCCAGAATTTACCTGAAATCACAAAAAAATACACAAACTCATAGTAAAGTCCAGAAATGTGAATTTTAGCATAAAAACTAATAAAAACATCCCTAAAAGTAACTAGATCCTACTGAAAACATACTAAAAACAATGCCAAAAAGCGTATAAATTATTCGCTCATCAGAACACACTTTAGGAGAGGTGTTGATACCCCTCTTTTGTCTAGAACATTGTGGAACAAGGTATAATTTTGTGCTTCCCTTATGATACTTCAAGCCTCTTTTTCATCTTCAGGAATAATATCAAACTTAAGATAATTGACTATAGGGGTCATCGATCCTAAATTTTGGTTGGATATGACCATTATGTCTGAGTTGTCATCTCCATTTAATATTGATGGTGCATGGAGAGTTTCCTGGATGAGGCTTCTATTGTTGCCTCGAGGCTTGATGCTGGCAACTTGGAGAGGGCATCTACTCGGACATTTGGCTCCCGAGTTATGTGTCGGACCTCTCTTTTCAAGAATTGTGCTAGTTATTCTCGTGCTTCATCTAAGTATTTCTTCATATTGGGATCTTTGGCTTGATAAGTGCCATTAATTTGTGAAGTTACCACTTAGGAATCACTAAACACTATTAACCTTTGTACCTCCACCTCTTTAGTTAGCTTCAAGCCAGCAAGCAAGGCTTCATATTCTGCTTGGTTATTACAAGCAAAAAACTCGAACCTTAACAAGAGTTCTATCCGAGTTCCTTGCTCACTTTTCAGGCTGATGCCTATTCCATTGCCAGCTTTATTGGATGATCCGTCTACATATAAGCTCCAAGTTGTCGGGCTTCCATGACTTTCAGTGTATTCGGCCACAAAATCAGTGAGGTATTAGGATTTGATTGCTGTCCGAGCTTTATATTTCAAATCAAACTTCGATAGTTCTATGACCCATTACAGTATCCTTCCTGCTAGGTCCGTCTTTTGCAAAATGTGCTTCATTGGTTGATTAGTACGTACCTTTATAGTGTGAGCCTGGAAATAAGGTTGAAGCCTTCGGGAGGTGAGAATAAGAGCATACGCGAACTTTTCTATTTTTTGAGAGTTCAACTCTGCTCTAAATAGGTTGTTGTCCGTTCTCATCTTCTTGGATCAAGGCTGATGATATAGCTTGGTTCGCCACTGCTAAGTAGAGGACGAGTCTTCTTCCACGATAGGTTGGGTGAGTATGGGGGGTTGGCCCAGAAATGCTTTAACGCCTTGAAAGGCTTGTTCGCACTCTTGGGTCCATTCAGATTGCTTTCCCTTTTTGAGGATTGAATATAATGGTTGGGGCTTCAACGCTGATCCTGCCAAAAATCTGGATAGTGTTGCCAACTGACGGGGGAAAAATCGTCGGTAAAGAATTCACAAAAATAAGCGCGTTGTAAGTATAGATCTAAACCGACAATTAAACCTCAATCAAATTTTAATTTGTTTGTCACTTAAGCAAACCCAATAAAAATAAATCAAAGTATTTAAACCTCGGGTCGTCTCTCAAGGAATTGCAGGGAAGTATGTTACTATTGGTTATGAGATAGTGTATTTTTGGGTTTTTGAAAGGTTGATCAAGGAATGTGAATGACAAGAAAAATTAAACTAATAATTAAGAAAAGTCTTAGCAAGGATTGATAATTGGAATTTCTATCCTCATTATCATCATCAATTGTGATGAGAATTGTCCATTGCTCCCACTTAGTCAACCTCTAACTATGAAGGTAAGTCAAGTGGATAAATCAATTTGATTCCTCAAGTCCTAGTCAACTCCTAAGGAAAGACTAGGGTTAGTGGAATTCAAATCAACTAGCAACTTTCAATTATCAATCAACAAAGGAGTTTGATAACTCAAGAGTCTCCAATTACTCAACCATAGCCAAGAGGAGAAAAATCTACTCTAAAACCCAACCAAGCATTTTGTCAAACACTTGGAAGGCATAACATAAAAGCATAGAAATTAATAAGAGATAATAAAACCTAAGCAACCAATTGCAAGGAATCAATGACAACAAATGGGAAAAGAAGTAATAAACATGAAATACCTCAAATTGCATTAAATAGAAAATCAAATCTAATATGAGAATTCATAAACTAAATTGGCAACATAAAGTAATCAAAAAGGGAAATAAATAAACTAGAATGCTAAGACAAATAAAAGTAGAAGAGAAACTAAATTAAACTAAGATAGAATCTAAAATTAAGAAGAATTAAAGCTAAAAACCCTAAAACCTCTAGAAAACTACATCTAAAACCTAATTTTTGAATAATGAATTGTTGTCTCAATGATTCCCTCACTCTGTAGTCTCTAATAAGTGTTTTCGGGCTTGAAATTGGGTCAAAAATAGCCTAGAAATTGCCCCCAGCGTTTTCTGATACGTACAGCACGTGGCTCTGTCACGCGTACGCGTCGCCCACGCGTACGCGCCGCTGAACTTTCGCAAGGTCACGCGTATGCGTGATCTACGCGTGCACATTACCTAAATACGTGGAAACTATGACAAATTGCATATCATTTTGAAGTCCTAGATGTTAGCTTTTTAACACGACTGGAATCACCTCATTCGGACCTCTGTAGCTCAAGTTATGGTCGATTTAGTACGAATAGGTCAGGGTTGACAGCTTAGCAACTCGTTCAATTTCTTGTATTCTTTCCACTTTTGCATGCTTCCTTTCCATCCTCTAAGCCATTCTTGGCCTATAAACCCTGAAATCACTTAACACACATATCAAGACATCGAATGGTAATAAGAGAGGATTAAAATTAGCAAATTTAGGGCCAAAGAAGCATGTTTTCAATCATAGCACAAAATTAGGAAGAAAAATGTAAAACATGCGAATTTAATGAATAAGTGTGAGAATCATGGATAAAATCCACTAAATTAAGCACAAGATAAACCGTAAAATAGAGGTTTATCACCAACCTTCCATTTAGTTGTTGGACTTCTTTGAGATAAGTTGGGGTCTTCATTTCTAGTATGGCTTTACACTTATTCGGGTTTGCTTCTATGCCTCTTTGAGTTAGCATGAAACCTAAGAACTTCCTTGCCTCTACCGCAAAGGTGCATTTTGAGGGGTTTAGTCTCATTTCATGCTTCCTTATTGTGGAGAATACCTTGGAGAGGTCGGATAAGAGAGCTAAGTTGTCTTTAGTTTTGACGAGCATGTCGTCCACATATACTTCCATGACTTTTCCTAAGTGGAGGAAAAACACTTTGTTCAGCAGTCGCTGATATGTGGCTCCGGCATTCTTTAGTCCAAAAGACATTACTACATAATAATAGTTAGCCTTGGGGGTGATGAAAGAGGTATTTTCTTGGTCTGATTTATACATCGGGATTTAGTTATATCCCGAGTATGCATCCATAAAGGACATGTACCAATAACCTGAGGCCGAGTCAACCAAAAAATCAATGCTCGGGAGAGGGTATGGGTCCTTGGGACAAGCCTTGTTGAGGTCGAGGTAGTCGATACACATCCTCTAATTTCCATTCTGCTTCTTTGCCAGAACCACATTAGCCAACTATAATGGATACTTGACCTCCCTTATGAATTCGGCTTCTAATAACGCTTGCACTTGTTCTTCTACGACCTGTGTCCTCTCGGGTCCAAGTTTCGATGCTTTTGTTGAATAGATCTGGATCCCAGGTAGATAGCGAGCTTTTGAGAAATCAAGTTAGGATCTATACCAGGCATGTCGGAGGCTTTCCAAGCAAAGAAATTGGAGTTTCTTCATAGGAGGTCGACAAGCTACGCTTTCAGTCCTCCTTCCAGGTTAGCCCCTATATTTGTTGTCTTTTCGCTAAGTACCTGTCTAACCGACCTCTAGTCATCCGACCTCTCAGCTAAGTACCTGTCTAACCGACTTTCTCTGACCAATTTTTCTATGACATTCTTTAAGTTGTAACAATCATTGGTAGAATATCCATAAAGCTTGTGGTACTCGCAGTATTCTGTTCGACTTTCTGCCTTTTTATGTTTGATTGGGTGAGGAGGTAGAAGCTTCTCGGTGTGGCATATCTCCATGTAAACATCTGCAAGAGAGACTTGGAGTGGAGTATAATTATGATACCTATGAGATTTTTCCGAGTTATACTCCTCTTTTTTCTTGGCTTCTTTCTCCTTTTCCCGAGATGGATAGGGCAGGTTGGGCCTCGGGAGAGGCTCTCTTAGTCGGAAGTTTTTCTTCATATTGATATATTTTTCTTCCCGTTCTTGTACTTTGTACAATGAAACCAGGTGTCACTTGGATATGGATTGAGAGAACGACCCTTCATTAAGGCCATTAACTATCACTGCTTCAGTAGGTAAGTTTTGTATTTTCAAGCACGCTTTGTTGAACCTTTCCATATAATCTCGGAGTGTCTCTCTGACTTCTTATTTAACCCCTAGCAAGCTTGGGGCATACTTCACTTTATCTTTCTGAATCGAGAATTGAGTAAGAAACTTACTTGCCAGGTCATCAAAACAAGTTACCGACCTGAGAGGTAAGTTATCGAACCACTTCATCGCGACTTTGGTTAGATTCGTCAGGAAGGCTTTGCAACGAGTAGCATCAGAGGCATCGGCTAGGTACATTTGACTTTTGAAGTTGTTAAGATGGTGCCTCGGGTTGATCGTTCCATCATAGAGATCGATGTCAGGGGTTTTAAAATTTTTTGGAACCCTGGCTTGCATGATCTCTTCAACAAATAGATCTTTACCTCCTAGAGGACTTTCCTCCCGATCTGCTCGATTACTTTACCTTCAGAGATCGACCTCAAACCTTAAGAGCTTTTCTTCCAACTCTTTTCAACGTCGTACCTCCTTTCGCAATTCCCGTTCTACTTCCCGTTGTCGTTCAGCTTCCAGTTCGAGTTGCTCTACTTGTCCACGATGGTCATGGACTAACCCTAGTATCTCTGTTGGATGGGGTGGTTCTTCATCTTCAGGCAAATGGACCTCTGATTGAATCACCATACACACTAAAGTCATCCATGAAAACTTTCATACAGTTCTCAAGAAGATCTGAGAAAATGCTCATCATGCATCTCTGGAATGTAGCCGGTGCATTACATAAGCCAAAAGGCATCCTCTTGTATGCATACGTTCCAAAGGGACATGTAAAAGTAGTTTTCTCCTGATCTTTAGGAGCTATATGAATTTAAAAATAGCCAGTGTAACCATCTAGAAAACAGTAGTGTGATTTACCTAACAGGCGATCAAGCATCTGATCGATGAAAGGCAATGGGTAGTGATCCTTGTGGGTAGCCTGGTTGAGGCGCCTATAATCAATGCACACCCTCCATGAGTTCTGCACTCTAGTTGCTATGAGTTCCCCATGCTCATTCTTCACTGTTGTGACGCCAGACTTCTTTGGTATCACCTGTACTAGGCTGACCCATTCGCTATCCGAGATTGGATAGATGATGTCGGCTTCAAGCAGTCTGGTCACTTCCTTCTTGACAACCTCTAGAATGGTGGGGTTCAGCCGCCTTTGAGGTTGACGGACAGGCCTTGCTCCCTCTTCTAAAAATATACGGTGCTCACAGACTTGGGGACTGATGCCTACTATATCTGGCAAGCTCCACCTAATAGCCTTCTTGTGTCTTCTCAGCACACTAAGCAGCTGCTCCTCCTGTTGGGATGTGAGTTCCCTTGCAATGATAATTGGGAGCTTCTAATTATCCTCAAGGTAAGCATACTTGAGGTGGGGTGGAAAGGGCTTCAACTCCATTTTCTGCTCATGGCTAGGCACTTGATCATCTGGAGCCACTGGTGGGGGAAAGTTATCTTCAGTAGGCTCAGAGGATTTCCCCATACTTGCACCTTGCTCCATGTTCATCTCTTCTACTTCTTCTTGATGAACTTCAGCCACGATCTCATCAATAATGTCGCACTGGAAGATAGAGTGATCTTCCGGTGGGTGCTTCATAGCTTCATCCAGGTTGAAGCTCACTGCTCTGCCATCTATCTCAAAAGAGTAAGTTCCTGAGAAGGCATCCAATTTGAACCTTGAAGTCTTCAGAAACGGCCTTCCAAGCAGGATGGATGATGGTCTTCCTGCATCAATAGGGGGCATCTCCAAAATGTAGAAGTCTATAGGGAATGTTAGCCCCTTAATGCTCACCAGTACGTCCTCAGCTATTCCAACCACCGAGATTATGCTTTTATCTGCCAAAACAAAACGTGCTGTCGACCTTTTTAAGGGAGGGAGTCTCAAAGCATCATATACAGATAATGGCATAATACTCACACACGCTCCTAAATCACACATCCAGTCAAAAAATTGTACACCCTCAATAGTACAAGTAACCATGCATGGACCCGGATCACTATATTTTTCCGGTATATCACCTATTAAAGCAGAAATGGAGCTACCTAGAGGAATAGTTTCTAAATCATGTAATTTATCTTTATTCATGCATAAATCTTTCAGAAACTTCACATATTTAGGTACCTGGCGAATAGCATTAAAAAGGGGAATGGTTAGCTCAACCTTTTTTAAGATCTCCACCATCTTGGGGTCGAGCTCCATCTGCTTTCTGGACTTCCTAGCAAGGTGTGGAAAGGGAATAGGAATGGCTTCTCTTATAGCTCATCTTCCTTTTGCACTCCATTCCTTGGTTGAGCTGCATCTTCTTCAACCATGTCTTGTACTTCATCTTCCTCTTCAACATCCTCTATCTCAACAATGTCTTCAACTTGAATATCTGCCTTTGAGCTTGGCTCCTAGTGACTCCTTTCTTGCAGTGTGGTTTCGGACCTCAAAGTAATGGCATTGATTCCACCTTTGGGGTTGGGTAAAGGTTGAGAAGGAATTGTACTTGAGCTTGAAGGTTGATTGTTGGGGGTAGATAATGAATCCATCTAGGAGACGAGAGCTTGTAAAGTGGCATTCAGACCGTTTATGGTAGAGTTAAGTGTATTCTGAATGTCTTGTTGTCCTTGAACAAGAGAGCGAAGCATCTCATCATTAGAAGAGGAAGGGGGGTAAGTAATTTGAGGGGCCTACTGTTGGTTGTTCTGAGGCGCTTGGGACTGCCTATGGTGAGGTGCTCGGTAAGGCTGGTTTTGGTTCTGCTGTTTGTTGTTGTTGTTCTACCCCTGATTTCCACCGTTGTCTCTGCCTTCACGGTTGTAGTTGTCCCTCCATCCTTGGTTAGAATTATCTCTCCATCCTTGGTTGGAGTTATCTCTCCACCCTTGGTTAGAGTTATCTCTCCATCCTTGGTTGGAGTTGTCTTGCCAACCTTGATTGTAGTTCCCACCTTGGTTATAATTTCTGCCTTGTTGATAGTATCCTTGATCCGGACGGTTGTAATAGTTGTTAGTAGCCGCCAAGGTGTTGTCTTCTTGTTGGAGTTGCGGACACTCATCAGTGTAATGAGTATAGCAGGCACATATTCCGAATACTCTCCGAGGAACCAGCTGTTGACACTATTGTTGTGGGGGAGGCTGAGGTTGTTGTTGATTCAGCTGTAGCTGCTTCAGTATGTTAGTCAAGTCTCCCAGAGTCTATGTGAGAGCAGCAATCTCACTACTAGAGGAAACTTCCGCAATAGCCTTGGGATGGTTGTTCCTATGCCTGGCATTCTGGGTAGACTCAGCTAGATCGGCGATCAACTGCCACGCTTCTGTCGCCATCTTGTACTTAGTCAGAAAGCCATTACTCGCAGCATCTAGTATGGTCTTGTCCTAAGGCTTGATGCCTTGTGTAAAATAGCTAATCAACACCAACTGGTCAATCTTGTGGTGGGGACATGAGTATAGGAGATTCATGAAGCATTCCCAATACTCATAGAGAGTTTCTAATTTGCCTTGGATAATGCAGGAAATTTCTTTCCTCAGTCTATCTGTAACTTTAGCGGGAAAGTATTTGTCCAGGAATTCCCTTCTGAGCAGATCCTAGTTAGTAACAACTTCTTCGGGTTGAGTGTAGAACCACTCCCTTGCCTTTCCCTCAAGAGAAAACGCGAAGGCATACAGCCAAATAGTAGTCTCATCTGCACCATGACGCCTAGTAGTTGAGCTGGCTGTCTGAAAATCTCTGAGGTGCTTGATAGGCTCTTGAGCAGGTAAGTCATGAAACTTGGGCAGTAGGTTGATTAGCACAGTCTTCAGTTCAAAATCTGCAACCAGATTTGGGTGACGCGCTTAATACGGTTGCAGTGTAAAGTCTGGAGCTCCTGCTTCCTGGAGGGTAATCCTTCTAGGCTCCGCCATATTACCTGTACTTAAGTCAACCAAATCAGTAGAAGAGGAGCTTGTTTCTTCCTCAAATGACGCTTCAGATTCGCTCTCAGATAAGACTGGTGAATTGGTAGTAACCACTTCACCACCCTCAGAGGCTAACCGACGCCGAGCTCGCCTAATACATAAAATAGTTCTTTCAATTTCAGGATCAAAGGCGGCTAAGCCCGGATTAGGTAGTGAACGCGTCATTCAATGAAAGAAATATACAACTCATGATAATAAAATAAAATAAAATATGCAAATATGTAAATTAAAATTATTTACACCAACCAATAATTTAGCACACTATTGCAACTCCCCGGCAACTGCGCCAAAAATTGACGGGCTGAAAATTGCCGATTAAGAATTTAATATAGAAATAGCGTTGCAAGTACAGTTCTTAACCGACGAAAATTTCGCTTATCAATTTAGAAAGAATTGTCACAAATTGAGAATTAAATACTGGGAGTCGAATTCCCAGGTCGTCTCGCAATGAGTTGACAAAAGAGTGCAATTTATTGGTCAGAAATTTTTCGAGAAATTTTAGAGTTGGAGAATAGAAAAATAAATGATTATAAATTAAAGCAATGAAAATTAACAAGAGGTTTTATGTAATTGAAATAGAAAGCCTTGACCCGAAGAAGATTAATCGGAAGTTCTATCCTTGTTGAAGTATCCCAAGTGTAATAGTAATAGGTTGTTGTTTTTACTTAGTTAACCTTTACCGAATAAAGGAAAGTCAAGTAATTGAGCCAACTCTAATTCACAAGTCCTAATCCTCTCCTATGGAAGGATTAGCATTAGTGACAAGAGAGTTAACCAACAACTTCCAATTACATATTACCACTTGAGTATTCCAACTCAAGGGTCTTCTATTAATCAACTCCAAAGTCAAGTTAAGTGCCTACTCCATTGACATGGATGCCAATTTCGCAAACATGTAAAGGGAGTAGAGAAGAGACATGGTAACTAAAATTAAAATAATAAAAGCTAATTTTGAAATAATAAATTAAGGGAAGATGATACTCAAATAAATAATGAAATTAAATGTAAAAATAACTCTAACATTAATACTTTTTAAAATCAAAGATATCCATAAGTAACTCTGAACAGGGTAAATGGGCAATAAAAGAGTAAGGAAATAAGGAAATAAACTAGAATAATAGAGACTTTGATGGAGGTAGTAACTCTTCTCAATATCCAATCCAAAAGCATAAAACTAGAAATCTATGAATATGAAGAACCCTAGAGGAGGTAGTAATTTCTCTCCCTGATTCAAAACTAAAACTAAAAACTAAGTGAATGTGAATGTCTCTTGAGTCTCTGCTTGTCCCCTAGCTCTAGTCTGTGTTTCTGGGCCGAAAACTGGGTCCAAACTCAGCCCAAAATCGCCCAGCGTCTTCTGCTATTTCTGTACGTGACGCATGTCACGCATACGCGTCAGTCACGCGTACGCGTCGATGGGCCTTTGCACGTGTCACACATATGCGTCAGGTACGTGCACACGTCGCTGTCAATTGTGCCAAGTCACGCGCACGCGTGAGCCATGCGAGCGCGTCGATCCTCGCTGGTCAGCTCCTTTGTCTCTTGTGTTCCTTCCATTTTTGCAAGCTTCCCTTCCATCCTCTAAACCATTCCTGCCCTATAAAGCCTAGAAACACTTAACACGCAGATCACGACATTGAATGGTATAAAGAGGAATTAAAAATTGACAATTTAAAGGCTTAGGAAGCAAGTTTTCAATCATAGAACAAAATTGGGAGGGAATTGTAAAACCATGCAAATTGTATGAATAAGTATGCAAAGAATTGACAAAAACCACTCAATTTAGCACAAGATAAACCATAAAATAGTGGTTTATCAGCGTTCTTGCTGTCGCCCATCTTCATCCCTCTTTCTCTTCCTCTAGTCATCCGACCTCTCGGCTAAGTACCTGTCTAACCGACTTTCTCTGACCAACTTTTCTATGTTATTCTTTAAATTGTAACAGTCATTGGTAAAATATCCATAAAGCTTGTGGTACTCACATTATTCTATTCGACTTTTTGCCTTTTTGTGTTTGATTGGGCGAGGAGGTGGAAGCTTCTCGGTATGGCATATCTCCTTGTAAACATCTGCAAGAGAGACATGGAGTGGAGTATAATTATGATACCCTCGAGGTTTTTTCGAGTTATACTCCTCTTTTTTCTCGGCTTCTTTCTCCTTTTCCCGAGATGGATAAGGCAGGTTGGGCCTCGGGAGAGGCTCTCTTATTCGGGAATTTTTCTCCGTGTTGATATATTTTCTGCCCGTTCTTGTACTTCATACAATGAAGCTGGGTGTCGCTTGGATATGGATTGAGAGAACGGCCCTTCATTAAGGCCACTAACTATCACTGCTTTAGTAGGTAAGTTTTGTATTTTCAAGCACGCTTTGTTGAACCTTTTCATATAATCTCGGAGTGTCTCTCCGACTTCTTGTTTAACCCCTAACAAGCTTTGGACATACTTCACTTTATCTTTCTAAATCGAGAATCGAGTAAGGAACTTACTTCCCAGGTCATCAAAACAAGTTACCGACCTGGGAGGTAAGTTATCGAACCACTTTATTGCGACTTTGGTCAGAGTCGTTAGGAAGGCTTTGCAACAAGTAGCATCAGAGGCATCGGCAAGGTACATTTGACTTTTGAAGTTGTTAAGATGGTGCCTCGGGTTGATCTTTCCATCATAGAGATCTATGTCAGAGGTTTTAAAATTTCTTGGAACCCTGGCTTGCATGATCTCTTCAACAAATGGATCTTTACCTTCCAGAGGGCTTTCCTCCCGATCTGCTCGATTGCTTTACCTTCAGAGATCAGCCTCAAATCTTAAAAGCTTTTCTTCCAGCTCTTTTCATCATCATACCTCCTTTCGCAATTCCCGTTCTACTTCCCCTTGTTGTTCAGCTTCCAGTTGAGTTGCTCTAATTGTCCACGATGGCCGTGGACTAACCCTAGTATCTCTGTTGGATGGGGAGGTTCTTCAACTTCTGGCAAATGGACCTCTGATTGAATCTACCGTGATTGAGGCTTCCTCGATGTTCCTTCTCCGTGGGGAACATGTGTTCTCTCTCGAGGTGGAGGTAGTGCTAGCGTGAGATCATTGTGGTGGGGCTCTGGTTCAGACTCAGACACCGTGTGACTGTCTTCGTATTGATTGTCCGCCATTATCAAGGGTTGAGCCTCAGGTCCCCGGCAATGGCACCAATGTTCCAAGAGTTATGTGAAATGGTGCTTTGTGCCTGAACGTGAGGTCCAGACTCCTTTTGAGGCAGCGCCCGACTTGTGTTGGTGCCGAGGTGCCGCCGTCCAAGTTTCTCGTGAGGAGGTGGGGGTGGTACCTGCAAGAGGCTTCGATGCTTAAGCTAGCAAGGACTTTAGGCAGGTTTTAGCAGATTGAGATGTGAATATACATGAGAGGTGTCAGTGTATTTATAGTAGAGTCGACAGACACCTTTTTAGAGTAGTTCCACCTTCATTAGTGGATGACCATTCCCTTTATCTTAATTAGGAATTTGTTGGAATCTATCTTTGAGTGAAGATAAAGATAATAAGAGAGATAAGGGAAGACAATTACCTATTTGGATAAGTAGAACTGGCACTTCTTATTGTGTTTGACCTCTTAGAAAGTCGGGTAAGAAGAGGCCCTTAATAGACTTTTATACTTAATAGGCCTAATTTTGTGTTTTGGGTTAGAGTATAAACACCTTACATAATAATATTCTAATTTTTTATATATTTCAGATTCACAAGTTGTAAGATACTTTTACACATATTTCGAATGTTATATTATTTTCAAAATAAATAAATATAGATTTCGATTGCAGTGCATCTAAAATATTAAGTTTTCGTCAAATACATATATCTCATATGTACTCAAAATTTCAAAACGAATTCTTACTTATCTCATATGCATTATATTCGGGATCTAACTTTTTTTTAAATCAAATATATTGTGTTTAAGATGTAACACAATATTTAATTACATAATAATTACTCTCAATAATATGTAAAGATCTACTTTTTTTAATTAAATACAGTATATTTGAGATTTATTTTTTTTATTTTTATTTTAGTTATTGAAATTTTTGACCCTAATAATTCTAATGAATTAGATAACAGATAATAGATAAATATTCTATATTAATAAACCGTGCGTGTAACAAATCAAATAGTATATATTAAATATAATAAAATTAAATAATTTAATAATCCATATTGTCATCAGCGTCGTCTTGTCTATTATTCTCCTCTTGTATTCGCTCCCCACCACTGGTATTAGAGAAAATGGTGAAAGAGTAGTGGTGCTAATGATGAATCCTTGCCACTAGCATTGAGTTGTTTGTAATATACCACTATATTTTCTGTTATCTTTCGATTCTTTCTCTCAGTGTATTTACATGGGCTGCTGCAACAACTTGTCTATCCTTTTCTTACTATAAACTCATATTCATTTAAATGAGAAAATAACATGTGAATTCACTCGCCTTTATGCAAATGCCAACATTAGTCATGCAGGCTTTATGTGAAATTGTGAATTTACTCACGTAATTCTTAGATGGTCTTTTGAAAAAGTGGCAACGCACTTATAGCAAATAGGGGCGCA
Organism: Arachis duranensis; assembly: GCF_000817695.3. Classification (NCBI taxonomy): domain Eukaryota; kingdom Viridiplantae; phylum Streptophyta; class Magnoliopsida; order Fabales; family Fabaceae; genus Arachis; species Arachis duranensis. The sequence goes on along the minus strand of NC_029775.3, from coordinate 94,037,139 downwards.
ACTAGGCTAACTATTTAGAGGGCGGTATTTAATAATTTACTATAAATATTTTATATTACTTTTTTTATTGATAAAATTAAAAAAAATAAATATATAATCTCAATCAAAGTAAGACAATAATATATAAAAATTACTACTTACAGTTTTGTATCATGAAAAGGCTATTCGACGTTTTTTTCTATTTTCAAAATCATCTATAATTAAATTTGTGTCGCTGCTAATTCTTTTTCTATATGGATGACCAAATTGTCTGTAAGAAATTCATCAGTCATCTTACTTCGGAGTCTTGTCTTAACAATTTTCATTGCTGAAAAAGCTCTTTCTGTTGTTGCTATAGACACTGATAGAGTCAAAACAAGACGTATTAATCTATCAACCATGTGATAAGTTCTTGATTTTCCCGTTTCTTGCAACTTGTTGCACAATTCAGAAAGTGTACCAATGCCTTTCAAATGATTTGGTATATCATGCTGATAATGTTGCAACTGAGATTTCAAAATATTTAACTCATTAGAAGGAAAGTTAAGGAGATAAAACTTCTCTACTAACTTACTAATTTCTTCAATATTAAATGATTTGAAATTGTCCTTAGGATCCAAAGCACAACTCAAAGTCAAAAGCTCTATTGTTTGCTCATTAAATCTACTATTCAACTCTTGTATTTGAGAGTCAATTGTTGAAGGATTACTATGTGTTCATAACACACGCAACGGAAGAAAATAAAGTAATCCTTAAAGATCTATTTTTGTGTTTAAACTTTATTCCAATAATAAAGAATATATAGATCAGATCTAAATACCTGAGTACGCTAGTAAAAATCTTTTTTCTCCTTCGATGGTACGAAGGCGCTATGCATATCCACACCGAGATCAACCTTTGCTGTCAACTCCTTGACCAATGGACATCTGATCTAAATTGAGAAATTTCTTGCAACTCTTTGCACGCCATAAAATTCTTCTCCATGAATTAGGCTCACATACATTTATGTGCGTAGAGGTAAAGGAATAAAACTCTTGTTATTCTCTCTTGTGACTTTCCTGTACTCTTGACGTACATATATATAGTATGAGATTTGTTACTGATTTTAAATTTGATTCTCAATTCAAATTTAAATCATATCTTGAAATTTCAAATCTGAATCCTTCAAATTTTATGAATCATATCATAACTCAATTTGAAAACAGAATCAGTTAGGATCTCATCCAAATTTAGAAATAGAATAACTAATTATTCTCAAATCTCATTTAATATTCTCAATTATCATACTATTATTATATTTTTGGTGCTAGCAAAAAATATAATAATATTCCATCTGAATTAATATAATTATTTATTTGATCAAACCAAAATAATAATTAAATAATTCTATAGCAAATATTAGAACACTCGTTAGTGTGTAACCCCATAGGTTCAATACTAAGCGGGTAGTAAATTAGTCATACTAAATTTACTAATCAAGGTTGGCGTCTAGCAACACTCCTCAACGACCCGATAGTATGAAGTAATATATTTTTACTAAGAACCTTAGAAGAACAAAGTATAATTCCTTCCATCTTTCCAGCTCTTGGTTAATCCTTAGAGTATGGTTTAATTGTCAGCTCTTGGTTAACCCTTAGAGTATGGTTTAATTGTCAAACTCTAACTTGTTACCATTATTATAATGAATTGTGAATGACCTGAAAAACTCATTTCTTCATTCATTCAATCTCCTTGACCAAGGTTTTATTCATCTCAGTCACTATAATCATAGAGCTCAAACTCTTTACCGAGAGTTGATGAATTCCTTATTGACTAATCATTAATTCTACAAGTATCTAAATCATACCCAATATCCATTCAACTAGCACCCTAGGGTATTAGGTGTCCGGAATCAAAGTATAATAAATACATTGTTAATTACTATGACAGTCGCAGGTCAAAGGAAACTCTATTACTATGTTCATCTTGAGAATATCCTATTGACAAATATACGGTAATTATAACCATTAGAAATTCTCAAAGTGAGTCAGTTCAATGGTTATATCTCTATATGCACGAT
>NC_029775.3:94033071-94035034 GCF_000817695.3 Arachis duranensis | reverse complement strand
ATTTAGATTAAATTATAAAAGATTTATCTCTCAATATTATGATCACTATCACAATGATAAATCTCTAAATTTAATCAAGGATCTTATTATATTAATATTTTAATATAATAATAATAACAAATTATTTGACACATGATTGATTAGATTATGGTGATACTACTTATTCCCAACAATTGTTGCCAAGAATACATCTATTCGATAATGATGCTCAACTGTCACACTTGGTTGACAAGATCGACCTCTTCCAAAAACATATTGTGCACTCATATTAGGGACTTCAATTTCATTTTTTTCACAAAAATCTTTAACATTTGCAAGAAAATTGCACCGTCCACCATCTCTTAATTGTTGAAGAAGTAACTTTGATGGAGAAACAATATGCATTGTATTAAGAATATCTTGAGATTGTTGTTGCAGTGCTTGACAAAGAACATTAGTGATTCCCATAATCTCTTTCATCAAGTGCAAAGTGAAAACAAATTCAAATGACAATAATATGTTACTAACACCATAAGCCTCACCTCTTTGTGCATAAGTTGTCCCGTCTTCAATGATATTATTGAGAACAATGTTGGTAGCAGTAAACATTTTTACCAAACTGCAAATAGAATTAAAGTGAGAGCTCCATCGAGTATCCCCAACTCTTTGTAAAGTGCTTATTTGATTCGCACCTTTGCCTGTTTCTAATTCATTTTGAACAACCAAATTTGCATTTTCAATTGCTTGAGCCTCTTGTAATTGATCATGTCTTTTTGAAGAAGCACTAACAATAGTGACAATAGAGTTTAACTGAGTAAAAAATTCATGAATTTGAAGTACCTCTCTTGAAGCTGTCACTAATGCTCATTGTAACCTATGAGCAAAACAATGTACATAGTATGCTTGTGGAGAATCTTTAAGAAACAAAGCTTGTAAACCATTCCACTCACCCCGCATGTTGCTAGCACCATCATATCCTTGACCCCTAATATTTTCAACTTAGAGATTATAATGAGAAAGGACAAAAATCAATTCTTTCTTTAAAGTTGTTGCACAAGTATCAGTGACATGCACAAGATCAAAGAATCTCTCTTTAACAAAATCATCTAGAGTAACAAATCTCAAAACAATGGCCATTTGCTCCTTTTTAGATTCATCTCTTGCTTCATCAACAATAATACAAAATTTGGCATCTCCAATCACTTCTCTAATTGAATTTCTCACCTTAGTAGCAAGAATATGTAGAATTTCTTTTTGGACATCATTTGAAGTATACTTAGCATTTTTTGGAGCATTTTCCAAAACATTCTTTTTTATTCTTTCATTGTAAGATCCCAAAAATTTCAACATTTCCAAAAAGTTACCTATGTTGCTTGAACTTTGGCTTTCATCATGTCCTCTGTATGTACAACTTTGAAATGTCAACCATCTAATGCAATCTATAGATGCTCCTAGTCGAATTCGATTCTTTTCAATCTCTTCTGATGTTTGCTTATGAAGAAGTCTGTCAATATGTTGTGATTGTTTCATCAAATTATCACATGATTTCAGCGCCTTATGATGAAATGAGTTGGGACATTTGCCAATGTGATTCAAAAAGCACATTCTTTTCCACTATTTACTTTCTTCCAATTCCTGAAACCATTCTCAATAAAAGCATTTGAACCCGTATTGATTGAAGGTTCCTTAGCAAAAAGAAAGCACGGAAAATAATATATAGCATCATCTTCTACAAAATATTCTAACCAAGATGGGAACAATTTAAACCATGAAGCTTGAAAGCGACGATGACTTTTATCACCAGAAAATGGATAATTATCAAGAATTGGTTGATTTGGCCCAACTTTAATATAAGCCCGACAAATTTCATCTCTTTTATTTGGAGGAAACTTTCAAATCATTGGTTGCATTCCATGATCTCTTTCCAAACGAAAAACATCCAATTGGTTTGGAAGAAGTCGTGGACGCTTTGAGCTATTCAATG
>NC_029775.3:94025172-94026748 GCF_000817695.3 Arachis duranensis | reverse complement strand
TAAGTTTTCAATCAATACTCCTAAACCAGTTGGTTTTAAGGTATTAGGTGTTAAAGCACCCCTAAGGATTTACTTGCTCAAGCCTCTTTCCTTGACACACTTCAACCACAAGCATTTACTAGGATAGCAACTCTTTGAGTTTTTTTTTCTTTTTTTTTCTTTCTTTCTTTCTTTTTCTGCCTAGTAATTGATGCTCAGAGCCTTGGGCCATGTTCTTTTTGTTTTTGTATTTTCTTTACTTTTCTTTTTGTTTTGTTTGCTGCTTCTCGGATCAATTAATTTTTGAGAATCTCTACAATACTTCTTTGAACTTCATATCCTGCCTATGAGCTCCCATGCAAGTTTTCACAAGCATGCAGCCTCAATACATAATCATACAACTAGAACCACCACTTCTCCTAATCTTTTGCTTACCTCAAAATTGTTTAATTCCTCAATCCTTCGTTTCAAAGAACTTTCATGTGATGCATTTCTTGAAAATTGAGTGCAAACAAGTTTTTAAGATAAGAATATTGTGAATGATCAAACATCTTGCTTATTGAATTATAAAGAACGGCTATGCTATGCAGGCAGGCAGGGATATATAAAGAAAACTACACTATACAGACAGGCAGAGCAAATAAGGATATAATCCAACTTTCAATTACTGCAATATTTGATGTAAAACAATCACTTAACAATACAACCTGTTGGAGTTCACTTGCTGTCCTTCTTCTCATCATCATCAATGCTGACTTTCACATTCCTCTTTTATCATCATCATTGCTGGTCTTCACATTCCTCTTTCATCTCTTTGGTTGATGATGCTTAATCCTTCCAAAAGTTTGTATGGTACTCTGCAGTGATATTGAAAGTTGCTTGTTCCCCAAGCACTTGAAAAATGGTTAGCATGCATGATTTATTTTGTGGGACTTTGAACTTACTTTGGTGTGGGAACACCAAACTTAGTACCTTGCCAATAATTCTCATGCATCAGATTAACCATGTGTGAAACTCTTTTTCTCTTTTTTTTTTCAAAAGCAATAAAACTAAAAACAGCAGAATAGTTAATTAGTTTGTCTAAATGCTTGAAGCTAGCATTATGCAAAAGGTGAGAATATATTGTATGATGAAATTTTGGTGGAACACCAAACTTAGAATCCTTCATTCTCCCTTAGATTGTTTTGGTGTGCAACACCAAACTTAGCTTCTTGCAATATAGATAAAACTAATTAACCTTTTTATTGAAACAGATATGAAAAAAAAAATTATCTCCAGTTGGGTTGCCTCCCAACAAGCGCTCTTTTATTGTCACTAGCTTGACATCTTGCTCTTTGATTATGGAGGCTGAAAATCATAATGCCTCAGTTTTTCTCCTCTTGCTGTAGGATTCCTTTCCTCCATGATCTGCACAATCACAAACAATCCAAATGAAAATTGGATATTCTCATGCCAGAATGTAGTCAGAGGATTAGTTGACACAATGTGTCAAACAGTTAATAGGCTTTGAGAGAAAATCAGAAGAAAATTGCTTTTGTTGTACAGAGCAACAAGAAACGGACACAGAACCAGAAAAGCAATGTACTCTACTGAGAGA
>NC_029775.3:94009131-94024204 GCF_000817695.3 Arachis duranensis | reverse complement strand
TCTTGGTGGAATTGGGTTGAAAGAGGCCTTGGTTGATTGCTCTTGGAGTTTGAAGAAGAACCAAAGTGAACCAATTGAACCAGTTGGAGTTTTGCAAAAAGTTGGAGTAAAAGTTTGAGCCAAAGTTAGGGGTCTAACTTTGAGGCTAACTTTTCATATCAGCAAACCCAATTTACTGATGCCAACGTTGGTGCCAAAGTTAGGGGTCTAACTTGAGCGCCAACGTTGGCCCTTCCTTATGCACAAATGGCACCAACGTTAGCCTCCAAGTTAGGGGGCTAACGTTGGCACAAACGTTGGCTAGCCCTGGAGTACAGTTAGGGGTCTAACTTTGAGGCTAACTTTTCACCCAAAAGTTTGTGCAAAAGTTTGAGGGCTAACTTCAAGTCCAACTTTATGCTTCCTGGTTCAATTTCACTTATTTCATTGTCCTCTCTTTGCTTCTAGCCATTCCTTCTTGCTTCAACCTTTCTCCAAGCTTTCTTCACCTATCATTAATCAACCAAACACATCAAAGCTATGCTTAAAATCATGAGATATTCATTCTTTCACAATATGTATCAAATATAGCATAAAACCTCATGAAATAGCACGAATTCATACATAGTTGATTCAATCAAAGGAAGCATGAAAATCTACCCAAATTGGCTTGCTTAGAGCTTAAGAAAGTGCAAAATTCAATTGAAAACAAAAGAAAAAGACTAGTGAAACTAGGCTAAGATGACCTATCATCAGGGATAAGATTTCTTCCTTTACCACCTTAAGCAACCTTCCTCCTCTCAGAACTCAGAAATCCACTCCCAGAGCTAAAAAATTATCAATTATTGATCTTTTTTCAGTTATTCTCAAACTTCCAATCTTATTAGGTGACAGAAGTGAATTCTTTCTCTTTGTAGATACTACTTTAATAATATCTTCATCCCTCATATACTCCAAAGTGATTTGATGGATTTTCTCCATCGACTTTATATCTTTAAAGGTTAAGTCTCACCTGGAATCATCTTCTAGTGATCTTGCAATAAGACACAAGCATACAACTTCAAGAGTGTGTGTATTCACTTCCAACAGTTCCTTGTTGAAATGATCCAAGTAATCTCGGATACTTTCACCCACTCTTTGTTCTATTCTAAGTAAAGAAGTCGGATGCCTAACCTGAGTCCTTATAGTAGTGAAATGTGCAAGAAACTTTGGCTTGATGTTGGTAAAATAGGATATCGAACCGGAAGGTAGGGAGTTGAACCATGCAATAGCTGGTCCTAATAACGTTACTGTGAAAAATTTGCATCAAATGGAATCTCTCATTCCTTCCAAATTTATTCTTTCTTTAAAAGGATCTATGTTCTCTTCGGGATCTGTGATTGCTTCATACTTCGAATCTCTCGGCTTGTCAATTTTTTGGCAACTGAACTTGAAGGACATGGGAAGAAAATGGGGTTCGCCCCATTATAACATGTTCATGGGAATCCCTATGCCTTTTAGGACTTTTACTCCTCAATAGAGTTCTCTTCCTTTTAAATCGGACCAAACGTGATTCAGTTCATGATCTTCTTCTAGATTTTCAACATTGATCGCCAGGTCGAGGTGAAACTCTCTTGTCTTTCTGAGGTGAGTAGGAGCGTAATGGTTTTGCCTTTAGTGTCGCCTATGACCTTGGTCAGGTGTTCCTCTCTCGCAACTATCCAGATGACCTCTTGTAGTACAACTTCAGGGACTGTGATTGTTGAGATCACTCTGCGAGTTGGTGTTTTAATTTTTGGATGCGATGCACGCCTCTTGCATAGCATGGGTGTAGCCTTCTCCCAATCCAGCAATATGGCAACCACTCATGTTTTCGCCTTCATGCCGACCAAAACCAGGGGGCTCTGATCCTGACGCTCCCTACCATTAGGAGCATAGTGACATTGGTTTTGTGTCCATCTTGCTACTCTTTATGGGTTGTTATTAATTGAATGGTTGATTGTAGTTTGACATCACGATCGATCATGGTTCCAACACTTTAGGATCCCCATAGACAGCGTGATGAATCCATATTTGATGATAAATTTTGGATTGAATTGAGTGGATTTCATCATATAAACCCATATTATTCACCTAAATAGCATACTTTTGTGTTTTCTCTCTAAATTATATCTAATTGTGAAAACATGCTATTTTGTCCTTAATTTAATCAATTTTATTCCACTTTCATTCCATTCGATGCCTTGATATTTTTTATGAGTGATTTCAGGTGTACTAGGTAGGAATGACTTGATAAGAGTGGAAGAAAAGCATGCAATTAGGAGAAAACATGAAGAAACAAAGGAGGGGAGTTTTTCATAGTGTGCGTACACACAACCTTTTGTACATAGACACAAGAGGAAATCAGCAAGTGTGTGTACGCACACATCTGTGCATACGCACAAGTCCAGCGCGTGACTTCATTAAAAAGTCACGTGGCTTGTGATTTTGAAGGCTTTTTTTGGCCCATTTCTGATTGTTCTGAAGCATATAAGGAAGGGCTAGCAAGGGGAGAATATACCATACAACCATAACACACTTAGGCATATTTTTAGATAGTTTTAGGTAGTTTTAGTTTTAGTTTTTCTTAGGTTTTCTCTCAACTTTCATAGGGTTCAATTAGGGTTTATACTACAAGTTTACATTTTCCAATTTTGATCTTGGATTCTAGCTTATTTCTATTGTAAGTATTTCCTAATTTTCTCTTTTATTACACTACTTGTTCTACACTTTCTTATATTTTAATTCATTTTACCAATACATATATAGTTTTGCAATTTTGAGTTCTAGTTAATGAATTCGATATTGTTGAGTTGCCATTGTTAATTTTGTTTATTGGTTATTCATATTTCCAAGAATTTTCACAATTTTGCCATGTTTTGAGAATATGTCTACCATGTGTATGATGAAATGCCAATTTTGATTATGGAGTAAATTTTCACTTCTTGACTTGAAAAAATGAGTATATGGAATACTAGAGTCATAATGTCCGACATTTAGTGATAATTCTTGGGTTGGTAGTTGTCCTTATTTCTACTAACGCTAGCTTTTTACTAAGTTAATTAGTAAGTTAGCTAGGATTTGTGGATTAAGAACAATTATGCTCACTTGACTTACTCTTCGATGTTAAGGGTTGACTTGGTGAGATTAATCCATTATAATTATCATAGTTGTGGTTATGAAAAGGAAGGGATTCCCTAACTCATCTCAAGCCAAGGTTTCATTTATGTTTTGAACCACAATTCCATCATTTTTAAGCTTTACTTGTTCTTGCTACATTGATAGTTCTTTAATTTCTTTATTAGTTCATTAATTATAATTTTGATTGTTCTTTAATTCCTTTAATTGTTTGCTTCATTATTGAAACTCTCGATTTCACAACCAAACTTGTGCACTTATAGTCACTAGTTCCTAGGAAAGATGACCCGGGACTTTAAACTCCCGGTTATGATTTGTTTTGATTGTGATAAACTCTAGAATTAAATTTTGATTGAGAGGATTGATTGTCAGTTTGGACTATGCTATCAACGAAATTGTTTTGTCTAAATTTTGAATCGGCATAATTTTCTCCATCAAGTTTTTGGCGCCGTTGCCGGGGAGCTAGTGCAATTGAGTGCCATAATTTTAGTTGTTCTTAATATGTGAATAATATGAATAAATACTTTTTGGATTGTTTGTTTGCTTTTGTTAGTAATTAGAATTTTGTTTCTTTTGTTAGTTGATGTCTTTTGTTCTTAATTTCTATTTTCTCGATGAGTTGTCACCCTCTTTGTTTGGAGTATGGTTGTGATCATTTTGTAGAAATTGACAACTTTAAATTGGGATTGCATCTTAGGCTGGAAAAATCAATTGAGGGAGGAGCAACCTCCTCCATATTACAATAAGCCAAACCCTCCCCAATGTGCATACCCAAACCAAGAATATGGTGGGATTTACAATGATTGTATACTTCCACCACGATACACCTATAACCCATACCCCCAATATAATCCTCAATCACCACATTTTCAAATACCACACCACTACTACTATCCACCTCCTTGCATACTACCTCAATACACTCACCAACATGAACTACTTTCCGATTATACAACCTTTCTCCCAACCAATGAACCTTCTCTCTTATCTAATTATGAAGTTCTCCAACCTTTACCCCAATAACAACAAGACCTTCAAGCCTTTCTCCAAGAGCATGAAGAATTTTGAAAGAAGCAAAGGCAGTTCATGGCTACCATAGCCGAAGTGATGAACCGCTTGATTCTACTACGCTCAACCGATCAAAGCACTTCTATTGAAGAATGTAAAGGGCCAACTAAAGAGTGTGGTGAGGAGGAGAACATAAAGTCTCAAGTGGAAGAAGATGAGCTAAGGTTTGAACCGCAACAAGAGGAGGAAGGTAAGATGAGTCAGAAGAAGTAAAGGGAGAATTGAGAGAAATTGATCAAGATGTGGATTCCATCATTGATGATTTTTTGTCCATATTGGTCAATCCCCTCAATGATCTTGATAAACCTTCTCCCATTGGATTTGAAGAAGAGGTTGATGTCGACTTTACACAACCTCCAAAATATGACTTACGTGATGGGGAAGAGTAGGAAGAGATTGGTGAGGAAGGAGTTGACAACCAAGAAGTTAAGTCTACAAGAGTAACTCCATTCAAGGAGCAGATTGAGTGGGTGCCAAGTTCAATGATGAATTTCATTGGCCCACATCAATATGCTATCTTGAAGACGGATCACCAACTTAAGATCTTTCTTGGGTTGTTACATGATGGAGAAAGGGGTGTTGGTTGCCAAAGGAGTCCAAGGATCGTCAAGAAAGCCAATTCAAGAATTGGAGTTCGAGTGGGATGCAAAGCACAATTGAGTGAATTTCGGAAGGTGTTGGGGTGCTCCAAGGGTAAATTGAGAGTTTGCTCATCCGAATGCAAGAATAAAGATCAATAAGAGGGTGAGCGGATGACTAGAGTATGGGATCCCAGAGGACCTTTGAAGTGCAAACTTAGATGGGGATTCAAGGAGGAATGCAAACACAAGCCACCTTAACAAGAGTCTCCTCAAAAGAGTCCAACTTAAGGATTTTAAATAAAAGTTTTAGGTGGGAGACACCCCACCATGGTAACACCTTTCTAACCATCTCCTTGTTTATAGTCTTGGTTTTTTGCATTTTTGCTTGTCTTAGCTAGCTTATAATTAGTTTAATTTTAAGTTTAGTTAGGTTAATTTTTGTATGGATCATGAAGTTGCGAAGTTTTGGATGTTTTGGGGTGGAAAGTCTTTGTGAGCTCAAATTTGGTGCCTTAGAATGAAATTTTTTTTTGGAGAAACAGAGCAGTGTGCGTACGCACACACCTGTGCGTATGCACACCAACTTCCAAATCCTGCATTCTGTGCGTACGCACCTATATGTGCGTACACACACTTGTTTGCAACCCTTCTGTTGGGAGCGCTCGCATGTGCTTGTGCGTTCGCACCCCACCCGTTGTCACCCTGGTGCGTACGCACACATGATCTTTTTTGAAAAAAAAACTCTTCTGTGCGTGCGCACCCGGTTGTACGTACGCACACTTCTTAATTACCCCTCTGTCGGGTGCGTTCGCACATGCTCATGCAAATGCACACATCCATTTTTTTCACCTTGTATACGTACGCACACCTGGCTGTGCATACGCACAAGTGCTATTTTAAGCATTATTCAATTTTCATTTTAGTTGTTGCTTAAATAAGTTGAAAGTGTCTCTTTGATGATTAAGTGGGCTGCATATTGATTGAAATTGTCTTGGAAGTTGATAAATATGTTCACATTTGCATTTTGTTGCATATTAATAAGTGAAATTTTCAAAAAAGTGCATTGCATATTAGTTAATTGAATTGAATTGCTTGTTCATCATGGCTTTCAAATCAATATAATCACATAACAAGATACTTGTTTGTTTTTAATGCTTTGCATTTGTTTGAGTGACTTGAATTGATTCTTATCAAACTCGTCACTTTTTGCAATAAGCGCCTTGTACGTGTGACTATTTCATTAATTTTGAGGATGAATAAGTAGTTTTCTTTTCATCAATGAATTGGTTATTGTTTGTTGTGCTATTTTATGTTAATCTTGCTCATTCACTTGCACAATTTCAATATCCATTATCTCAAGTATTCAATTCACTTTAGTTATAGTTACCTAGGTTTGTTTGTGCCTTAACTTTTGCTTATCCTTTAATTGCAACCTAGGCTACTTAATTGAGGAACACATGCTATTTCTTTTGACTGAGTGGTTACCATTTTAGCCGGCCAATGTGTGTTTTCTAAACCGTACACGCATTTAGAAAACACACATTGTCTTTTATCATACCACACACATATGAAATCTTCCTCAATTCCTGTTTATTTGTTTTATATAGCAGCCCGAGCCCTAGTGCCCACCAGCTGAAGGTGGAGTCTCATAGCTCTTTGCCTCCCAGATTATGTGCATGCACGGAGGACCGTGCAATGATTAAATGTGGAGGAGGATCCGCAACTTTGGGGTAAACTTCTCTTTTTAAACACTTTGCACTATTTTCTATTATATATATATATATATATCTTATCTTGCTTATAGTTCTATTGTAGTAAATATTTGCATGTTGCCAAGTATAGGAAATAAGTTTGGTCAAAACAACAAAAGAATTTTCAAGAATTCTCTTTTAGGGAATACCATTGATTAGATTTAAAAACTTGTTTTTCAACTTGCTTGAAGTATTTTATGGAACATAGAAAAGAGTTAAAACAAAACACCATATAAGATTTGAGCTTTAATTGTGTGGTTGCATATTATCAACTGCAAAAATTGTGTTCTTGTGTGCTATACTCCTTTTATGATTGCGATCTTAGATTTGCTTGAGTCTTTATGTCCTATATTTGATGTTTTAAATGCATTTATTATGATTGAGGCCATCTTTTGAAATCAAAACTCACTAACCCATATGGCTATACCCTTACATCTACCTTTGTAACCCACTTTTTAGCCATTTAATTCCCCTTTTGTTCTAATTTTAAGCACATCATTCTCCCTAAGCAAAAAATCATTAATGCCCATGAATTGTATCTTTGATTAGCTTAGGTTGAGGAGTCTGTGTTATTTAAGTGTGGGGAGGAGGGGGGAATTGTGGATAAACTTTGGTAATAAGTTTGCTTTGGGTATTCATTGAGACATTTTGAAAAAAAATGGGTAAACACTCGTGCATTCATTAGTTAAAACATATCCATCTCTTTTTAGTAATAAAAGAAAAGAGAAATTTTGGTGTATATATTTTTTGAAAAAAAAATAAGAAAAAAAAGGAATGAATGATAATAATAATGCTAAATAAAGAATGCGTACGTGTGGAAATTAGAAAGAAGATGCATGGGTGAGTGTGAAAAAAGAAAGGAATGGAAAGTTAGGTTGTTTTCTTTTGTGTACATAGGTTGATATAGGATTAAGTAGAATACTCGACCTAATCAAATGTTCAATCTACTAGTCCACTTAACCATATTAATCCTATCCTTACCCTAACCCCGTTACAACCCTCTAAAGACCTCACGATTTTTGCATTCATGCATCAAGTATTTGTTGATTGTTAGATGACTAGCAAATCCTAGAAAACATGATTAAAGGAGAATTGAGTTATTAAACCCTAAACACTGAGTGATTAGAGCGTATACACATCCGGTGAGGGGTTCAATTGCTCAATTCTATGTTTCCGTTCCTTATCTTGTGTTTTCTTGCAAGTTGTCGAAGTGATTTTTGAAAACTTCAAATAAAATCTTTGGACATTGGTCATATTGCATAAATTCCTTGTTTTAGCCCTAATGATCTACTTTTGATTGATTGGAATACTATTGTTTCTTTTTGCCAAATTTACTAGAAACTTTAGTATGGATATAAGTAGGTAATATTTAGCATAGTTTCATGAATGTAGATAGTGCATTAAATAAGTTGCTTTCCCTTTTACCTTTCTTCTTTGATTGTGATTAGCATGAGGACATGCTATTGTTTAAGTTTGGAGGAATTGATGAATCTATATTTGATGATAAATTTTGGATTGAATTGAGTGAATTTCATCAAATAAACCCACATTCATTCACCTAAATAGCATACTTTTGTGTTTTCTCTCTAAATTATATCTAATTGTGAAAACATGCTATTTTGTGCCTAATTTAATCAATTTTATTCTACTTTCATTTCATTTGATGCCTTGATATTTTTTATGAGTGATTTCAGGTGTAATAGATAGAAATGACTTGATAAGAGTGGAAGAGAAGCATGCAATTGGGAGAAAACATGAAGAAACAAAGGAGGAGAGTTTTTCATAGTGTGCGTACGCATAAGATGAAATCAGCAAGTGTGTGTATGCACACACCTGTGCATACACACAAGTCTCAGCGCGTGACTTCATTAAAAATTCACGTGGCTCGCAATTTTGGAGGCTTTTTTTGGCCTATTTCTGATTGTTCTGAAGCATATAAGGAAGAGCTAGCAAGGGGAGAACATACCATACAACCATAACACACTTAGGCATATTTTTAGATAGTTTTGGTTTTACTTTTTCTTAGGTTTTATCTCAACTTTCTTAGGGTTTAATTAGAGTTTATACTACAAGTTTACATTTTCCAATTTTGATCTTGGATTCTAGCTTATTTCCATTATAAGTATTTCCTAATTTTCTCTTTTATTACACTACTTGTTCTACACTTTCTTATATTTTAATTCATTTTACTAATACATATATAGTTTTGCAATTTTGAGTTCTAGTTAATGAACTCAATATTTAATGGTTATTATATGTTTGTTGAGTTGCCATTGTTAATTTTGTTCATTGGTTGTTCATAGTTCCAAGTATTTTTACAATTTTGCCATATTTTGAGAATATGCCTACCATGTGTTTGATGAAATGTCAATTTTGATTATGGAATTTAAGAAATTTAAGGAGATGTATCTGAAGGTGAGGAGTGTTGAAGGGGATTTTTCTTTTTATGTGGACGAGCATTTAGGGGAGAGATTCCCGATTTGGTGGTGTTCTAAGCCCAATAATATACTTGGCCCAGAGTTTATCAAGCCTAGGGATGAGTGTATTATTGAGTATCTGATCGAGGCTATTGATCGGAAGGAATTGATCTCAGTGCTCGATTTGTTGAAGTGGGAGGAAAATAAGCAGGCTGTGGTAGATTATTTAGGTGAGCTTGTTGGGGTTTGATTTTGTATTCAGTATTTGACATATGTTGGTGAAAAGTGGTTTTTGTTTGTTTTCAGGTGAAAAGTATCCTGGTGTATCTACGGCAAACTTGAGGGCACGTGTGAAAAGTAAGAACCTGGATAAGGAAGGTTCGACGTCCAAAGTTGAGAAAATGGTTGGTGCTGGCGAGGTTGATCAACCGAAGCCGAGGAGGAGGAAAGTTATTGCTAAGAAAAGAAAGGGTGACGTGGTGGATTTGTCCGACGTTTCTGATGATGAGAAGGATAATGTGCCAATTGAAGCAGTTCATAAGTTTTTTGACAATCAAAAAAGGTTGCACGGGATTGCTGAGCAGACTGATTCTTCGTCTTTATGGGGAAGGGATTACCCATATATGGTTATTGCTGATGAGTGTTGTCAATCGTCGGCAGATATAACTCTGGCCGACGAGGTTGGTAATGTTGCCATTGATCAGTATATGCAGGTAATTCTATTTTTGAGGCAAAAGGTTTGAATTTATTTTTTTTTTTGTGGAATATTAATGTGGTAATGTATGATTTTCAGGTGGTGGGACTGCGGCTGGCGAGTTTAGGGCGGAGCTGTGAAAAAATTCATCGGAAGTTTGTTGAGAAAAAGGAGGATCCGAGTTTGGGGGAAGAGTTGGCTATAAAGGCTGCTACGATTTCAGAGCTAGAGGTGAAGTTAGCTGAGGTTGAGAAGCATTTGAAAGAGGTGAAGGATAATTATGCCAAAGATGTTGAAGATTTAAAAAAGAAAGAATCTGACTTATCTGCTCTGAGTACTCGTATGATTGAGGTTACCGCTCAGTTGAAGGAGGTGAAGAAGAACAAGCAAGGAGAAATTCTTGATTCCTTCCTTGAAGGTTTTGAGAGGGCATCTCTTCAGGCGAGGTTTCTAGCTCCCACGGTGGATTTTTCATCGATGGATCCAGGAAAAATAGTGCAGGATGGCGTAATGGTCGAAGATGATGGTGCTGCAAAGCAAGGAGATGAAAATGTTTAGTAGGGTTTTGTTTTGCTGCTATTGTCCTTTTGCTTTTATTGGTAGACTTATTTTGCTCCTGAGTTGAGCTTAATTTTGTGATATTATGTTGCTACTGTTTTGTGAAAAACAACTCTTGCTATTTCTGGTTACATGCTTTTTGTGCATGTTATGATTATGAGATAATATTATTGTTTATATGGGTATTTGTCTGGTTTGTGACTGTAGCTTTGAGCCAAATATGTTTATTAGGTAAAATTGTGTTAATGGTGAAAATGCCATTATTTTGATGGAGAGGTGTAATGGAAAGGCTGAGTAGGCCGAGTTTGGGATGTCGATTAATAGGCATGATAACTGTATTCTATTTTAGTGATCGGCAATGATTTTGATTAAGTCGGTTTCCGAGTATTTGCTCGGAGATCTGTTATAAGATCGGCTATTAATTGAAATTATAGTATCATAATGTTCAGATTCTCTATGATCAATTATGTGATGGATTTGATTGATGAATTCTGAATGATTAGGTTGGTTATTTGTTTGATTGTGTAATGAATTCTGAATGATCGGATTCCGATTAAGATCGGGTATTTGTATGATTGATAAATTCTGAATGATCGGCTTCCGATTAAGATCGGATATTTAGTTTGACAAAGGTTCCGAATGATCGGTTTCGGAGTAAGTTCGGTTTGTTTGACTGATAGAGTTTGATTGATCGGATTCCAAATTAGATTGGTCAGTTGTTTAATTGATAGTATCCGAAAGGTCGGAGTTAGATTATAGTTCGGCTGTTTGGACTGATTGTTGCTGAATAGTCGGTTCGGAGTATAGATTGGTGGTATAAATATTAAATAAATGAGAAGTATTAAATGCAAAGAGTATTAATTGGATAATAATTTTATTTATTGTAAAACCTTTGATTTCAAAGGCCCAGGTAGGCTAGCCTCGTTAAAACCTCTCCAAGCAAAATCCTTTTTGGGAAAAGTCTTGGTGTAGGAAAAAGAGTACTTGCCTATCCCTGGTTTTAACTATAATATAGCTTTAAAGAAGATACATTCCAAGTATTAGGCAGATCTTTACCATCTAAGGTTTGTAGTTTGTAAGCTCCATTGCCGATGACTTCTGTGATTCGGTAAGGGCCTTCCCAATTGGCTGCTATTTTGCCATGGGTTGATGGTCGTCTAGCTTGTTCTGTTTTCCTGAGCACAAGGTCATTTACTTGGAAAGACCTTGGTTGAAGTCTTTTATTATATCTTCGAGTGATGACTTGTTGCATAGCCGATTGTTTGATTGCTGTGGACGATCTGACTTCTTCTTTGAGGTCAAGTTCGGATTGCCGAGCTATGTCTTTTGTAGTGTGGTCGGCCATTTCAGTGCGCAGTAAGGATTGGGAGATCTTCACAGGTATCATTGCGTCTGAACCGTAGACTAATCGGAAGGGTGTTTCCTTTGTGGTTGATTGAATTGTTGTGTTGTATCCCCATATGATATCTGGGATGAGCTCGGCCCAGAAGCTTTTTGCATCATCTAGTTTCTTTCTTAGAGCATGTAGTATTACTTTATTTGCAGCTTCTACTAAGCCGTTTGTTTGTGGGTGCTTGACTGAGGAGAAATGTTGTTTGATTTTTAGTTTCTGCAAAAAGGATGTAAATTTTTTATCAACAAACTGGCGACCATTATCTATGATAATGTGCTGAGGTATGCCGAATCGACAAATAATATATTTCAAGACAAAAGAAATCATTTGTTATGATGTGATCTTGGCTAGGGGTTGTGCCTCTATCCATTTGGAAAAATAGTCAATTGCTACAACCAAGAATTTTACCTGCCCTGCTGCTGTGGGAAAAGGGCCGAGGATATCTATTCCCCATTGATTGAACGGCCAACTTGCCTCGGAACAGTGTAGGAGTTCAGCCAGGAGATGTGTGATCGGACTGTGTTTCTGGTAGTTGTTACAGCTTTTAACTTTTTCTTGATAATCCTATTGTATTGTCGGCCAATATAATCCAGCTCTGAGGATTTTTGAAGACAGCCTTCGGGCTCCGAGGTGTGTACCACAGATCCCTTCATGCGCCTCGGCAAGTGCAAGCTTGGCTTCTATTCTGCAAAGACATTTAAGTAATGGACGAGAGAATCCCCGTCTATATAGGCAATTATTATAAATTGTAAAAAAGGAGGCTTGTCGGCGGAAGTGTGATGAGCGGATAATTTATACGCTTTTTGGCATTGTTTTTAGTATGTTTTTAGTATGTTTTAGTTAGTTTTTATTATATTTTTAGTTAAAATTCACTTTTCTGGACTTTACTATGATTTTGTGTGTTTTTCTATGATTTCAGGTATTTTCTGGCTGAAATTGAGGGACCTGAGCAAAAATCTTATTCAGAGGCTGAAAAGGACTGCAGATGCTGTTGGATTCTGACCTCCCTGCACTCGATTCAACTTATTCTTGTTCTAAGATATTCATTCGCACCCAAGAACATGATGAATGTGATGATTATGTGACACTCATCATCATTCTCACTTATGAACGCGTGCCTGACAACCACTTCCGTTCTACAAGCAAACAAGGCTTGAGTGGATATCTCTTGGATCCCTTAATCGGAATCTTCGTGGTATAAGCTAGAATTGATGGCGGCATTCAAGAGAATCCGGAAGGTCTAAACCTTGTCTATGGTATTCTGAGTAGGATTCAAGGATTGAATGACTGTGACAAGCTTCAAACTCGCGATTGTGGGGCGTTAGTGACAGACGCAAAAGAATCACTAGATTCTATTCCGACATGATCGAGAACCGACTGCTGAATAGCCGTGCTGTGACAGAGCACGTTGAACATTTTCACTGAGAGGACGGGACTGTATCCATTGACAACGGTGATGCCCAACATACAGCTTGCCATGGAAAGGAGTAAGAAGGATTGGATGAAGACAGTAGGAAAGCAGAGAGACGGAAGGGACAAAGCATCTCCATGCGCTTATCTGAAATTTTCACCAATGAATTACATAAGTATCTCTATCTTTATTTTATGCTTTATTCATAAATTATTCATAACCATTTGAATCTGCCTGACTGAGATTTACAAGATGACCATAGCTTGCTTCATACCAACAATTTCCGTGGGATCGACCCTTACTCGCGTAAGGTCTATTACTTGGACGACCCAGTGCACTTGCTGGTTAGTTGTGCGAAGTTGTGATAAAGAGTTGAGATTGCAATTGAGCGTACCATGTTGATGGCGCCATTGTTGATCACAATTTCGTGCACCAAGTTTATGGTGCCGTTGTCGGGATTGTTTGAGTTTGGACAACTGACGGTTCATCTTGTTGCATAGATTAGGTATTTTTCAGAATTTTTAAGAATGAATTCTAGAGTTTCAAGGTGATGTTCTTATCATCACCAAAGCTGATTGATTCTCATCAGTTTAGCTCTTGAATGCATTGTCCTACTGAAGCTTGGCTAGCCATGTCTAATTTCTTTAGACTGAAGCTTTAGACTAACATTGCATGATTCCTGGAATTCTGATTAAAAATTTTGAATCTCTTTATTTTCTTTTCCATATAATTTTTGAAAAAAAAAACCAAAAAAATTACAAAATCATAAAAACCAAAAATATTTCTTGTTCGAGTCTAGTATCTCATTTTAATTTTGGTGTCAATTGCATGTTTCTGTTCTTCTTGCATTTATCATGTGTCTTCATTGATCTTCAAGTTGTTCTTGATGATTTCCTTGCTCTGATCTTTAAATTCTCTTGTCTTAAGTGTTTTGTTGTTTCTCATATGCATTCTCAACTTGTTTGTGTCAGTAGTATACAAACTTCTAAGTGTAGTGTCTTGCATGCATTGTTTATTTGATTTTAGTTGCATTTTGATTATTCCTCATCATTAAAAATCCAAAAAAATTTTCAAAAGTGTGTCTTTTCTAGTCAATAATACAGAGAATTGAAGATTCAAAACATACAGCAGAAGAATTACACAGAAAAAGCTGGGCGTTCAAAACGCCCAGTGAAGAAGGAAAACTGGCGTTTAAACGCCAGCCAGGGCACCTTTGATTATTTTATGTTTTTTATAGGTTGATGATCATGGGAAGTCACAAAAATCAATTGAAAAAGCAAAAACAGCATGAAAAATAGAAAGAAAAATAGTACACCCTAGAGGAAAACTTGTTGGCGTTTAAACGCCAGTAAGGGCAGCAAATGGGCGTTTAACGCCCAGTCTGGCACCATTCTGGGTGTTTAACGCCAGAAAGGGGCACCAGACTGGCGTTAAATGCCAGGAAGAGGCAAGAAGCTGGCGTTAAACGCCAGAAATAGGCACCAGCCCGGCGTTTAACGCCAGAATTGGCAAAAAGATCAGAAGGAGCATTTTTGCTCGCCACTTGGTGCAGGGATGAATTTTCCTTGACACCTTAGGATCTGTGGACCCCACAGGATCCCCACCTACCCTACCACTCTTTCTCTTCTTCACCCATTCACCAATCACCTCAACACCTCTTCCCCAAAAACCCTTCACCTATCAAATCCCTTCTTTCTCTTCACCACTCACATCCATCCTTCATAAAACCCCACCTACCTCACCATTCAAATTCAAACCACTTTCCCTCCCAAACCCACCCATTATGGCCGAACTATACACCCCCTCTCCACTCCTATATAAACCCATCTTCACTCCTTCATTTTTACACAACCTAAACACTACTTCTCCCCCTTGGCCGAATCACAAAGCCACCTCCATCTCCTCTATTTCTTCTTCTTCTACTCTCTTCTTTCTTCTTTTGCTCGAGGACGAGCAAACCTTCTAAGTTTGGTGTGGTAAAAGCATTGCTTTTTGTTTTTCCATAACCATTTATGGCATCTAAGGCTGGAGAAACCTCTAGAAAGAGGAAAGGGATGGCAAAAGC
>NC_029775.3:94008572-94008959 GCF_000817695.3 Arachis duranensis | reverse complement strand
GACATGAGATTCGAAGAAGAGGTTGGGAAGTTCTTACCAACCCCATTCAACAAGTCAGAATCTTAATGGTTCAAGAGTTCTATGCCAACGCATGGATCACCAAGAACCATGATCAAAGTGTGAACCCGGACCCTAAGAATTGGCTTACAATGGTTCGGGGGAAATGCTTAGATTTTAGTCTGGAAAATGTAAGGTTGGCATTCAACTTGCCCATGATGCAAGGAGATGAACACCCTTATACTAGAAGGGTCAACTTTGATCAAAGGTTGGACCAAGTTCTCATAGACATTTGTGAAGAGGGCGCTCAATGGAAGAGAGATTCAAGAGGGAAGCCAGTTCAACTGAGAAGGCATGACCTCAAGCCCATCACTAAGAAAAGGATGGAGC
>NC_029775.3:94008349-94008536 GCF_000817695.3 Arachis duranensis | reverse complement strand
CAACGCTCAATCATTCCCACTAGCAACCGGTCCGAAGTTACTATAGACCGGGCTATCTTGATTCATAGAATCATGATTGGAGAGGAAGTATAAGTTCATGAGGTTATATCCCAAGAACTTTATAAGGTGGCGGACAAGTCCTCTACCTTGGCAAGGTTAGCCTTCCCTATCTCATTTGTCACCTCTA
>NC_029775.3:94007417-94008247 GCF_000817695.3 Arachis duranensis | reverse complement strand
ATTTTCCTTTGTTATTTTATGTCTTTTGTAGGTTGATGATCATGAGAAGTCACAAAATCAATGAAAAAAGCAAAAACAGAAAGAAAAACAGCACACCCTGGAGGAATTGAGTTCCAACATGGGACAACTAAGGGTGGAGCACCAAGAACATTCCATTCTCCTCCATGAAATTAGAGAAGATCAAAGAATTATGAGAGAGGAGCAACAAAGGCAAGGAAGAGACATTGAGGAGCTAAAGCACTCCATAAGATCTTCAAGTGGAAGAACAAGCCGCCATCACTAAGGTGGACCCGTTCTTTAATCTCCTTGTTCTTTATTTTCCTGTTTTTCAAATTTTCATGCTTATGTTTATCTATGTTTGTGTCTTATGATCATTAGTGTCTTAGTGTCTATGCCTTAAAGTTATGAATGTCCTATGAATCCATCACCTTTCTTAAATGAAAAATGTTCTTAATTGAAAAAGAGAAGAATTGCATGAATTTTGAAGTTTATAACAGATTAATTATTTTGATGTGGTGGCAATACTTTTGGTTTCTGAATGTATGCTTAAACAGTGCATATGTCTTTTGAATTTGTTGTTCATGAATGTTGGCTCTTGAAAGAATGATGAAAAAGGAGACATGTTACTGAGGATCTGAAAAATCATAAAAATGATTCTTGAAGCAAGAAAAAGTAGTGAATACAAAAAAAAAATAATAATAAATTCATGATCCAAGGCAAAAAGAGTGTGCTTAAGAACCCTGGACACCTCTAATTGGGGACTCTAGCAAAGTTGAGTCACAATCTGAAAAGGTTCACCCAGTTATGTGTCTGTGGCATGTATGTATCCA
>NC_029775.3:93996936-94007302 GCF_000817695.3 Arachis duranensis | reverse complement strand
TGTTTTTAGTATGTTTTAGTTAGTTTTTATTATATTTTTATTAGTTTTTAGTTAAAATTCACTTTTCTGGACTTTACTATGAGTTTGTGTGTTTTTCTGTGATTTTAGGTATTTTCTGGCTGAAATTGAGGGACCTGAGCAAAAATCTGATTCAGAGGCTGAAAAGGACTGCAGATGCTGTTGGATTCTGACCTCCCTGCACTCGAAGTGGATTTTCTGGAGCTACAGAAGCCCAATTGGCGCGCTCTCAACTGCGTTGGAAAGTAGACATCCTGGGCTTTCTAGCAATGTATAATAATCCATACTTTGCTCGAGATTTGATGGCCCAAACAGGCGTTCCAAATCAGCTCAAGACTGCCCAGCGTTAAACGCCGGAACTGGCACAAGAATGGGAGTTAAACGCCCAAACTGGCACAAAAGCTGGCGTTTAACTCCAAGAAAAGTCTCTACACGAAAATGCTTCAATTCTCAGTCCAAGCACACACCAAGTGGACCCGGAAGTGGATTTTTATGTCATTTACTCATTTTTGTAAACCCTAGGCTATTAGTTCTCTATAAATAGGACCTTTTACTATTGTATTTTCATCTTGGTAGCTATCTTTGATCAGTCCTATGCTATCTTAGATCAGATCTTGGTTCTTCTGGTTCCCTCTTTGGGGCCGAAGCCAATGATCACCTTGTTCTTATGTATTTTCAACGGTGGAGTTTCTACACACCATAGATTAAGGTGTGGAACTCTGCTGTACCTCGAGTATTAATGCAATTACTATTGTTCTTCTATTCAATTCAGCTTATTCTTGTTCTAAGATATTCATTCGCACCCAAAAACATGATGAATGTGATGATTATGTGACACTCATCATCATTATCACTTATGAACGCGTGCCTGACAACCACTTCCGTTCTACAAGCAAACAAGGCTTGAGTGGATATCTCTTGGATCCCTTAATCAGAATCTTCGTAGTATAAGCTAGAATTGATGGTGGCATTCAAGAGAATCCGGAAGGCCTAAACCTTGTCTGTGGTATTCTGAGTAGGATTCAAGGATTGAATGACTGTGACGAGCTTCAAACTCGCGATTGTGGGGCGTTAGTGACAGACACAAAAGAATCACTAGATTCTATTCCGACATGATCGAGAACTGACAGCTGAATAGCCGTGCTGTGACAGAGCACGTTGAACATTTTCACTGAGAGAACGGGACTGTAGCCATTGACAATGGTGATGCCCAACATACAGCTTGCCATGGAAAGGAGTAAGAAGGATTGGATGAAGACAGTAGGAAAGCAGAGAGACGGAAGGGACAAAGCATCTCCATGCGCTTATCTGAAATTCTCACCAATGAATTACATAAGTATCTCTATCTTTATTTTATGCTTTATTCATAAATCATTCATAACCATTTGAATCTGCCTGACTGAGATTTACAAGATGACCATAGCTTGCTTCATACCAACAATCTCCGTGGGATCGACCCTTACTCGCGTAAGGTTTATTACTTGGACGACCCAGTGCACTTGCTGGTTAGTTGTGCGAAGTTATGATAAAGAGTTGAGATTGCAATTGAGCGTACCATGTTGATGGCGCCATTGTTGATCACAATTTCGTGCACCAAAGTGTCGAGCATTTTCGACGTCGCCTGGCAAGATCCCTATCCGGAGATACTCTATGTATGGAGATCTCCAATCTGCTTCCTGTGTTACACTTAAGATTTGTGTTAGTTCAATGCTTAGCTTGAGCAGTGTTGACTGATAAAGGGATGACCCGTTTAGTTGAGTGCTGGCGAGTTTAGATAGAATGTTAGCTCGGCCATTACTCCCCCTTGGTATGTGCTGTATTTTGTATTTAGAAAATTTTGAAAGTAAATTTTGTACGATATCTAGGTATTTAGAAAGAAAAGGGTCCTTTACTTGGTATAAGTTGTTTACCTGCTGGACAATAAGTAAGGAGTCACAATATACCTTAAGTTCGGTGATGTTTAGGTCGGCAGTGAGTCTAAGGCCAGCAATTAGCGCTTCATACTCACTTTGATTATTGCTTTCTTTAAATGAAAAATTAAGGGATTGTTCGATGACATTGCCGTGGCTATCATCAAGTATGATACCTGCTCCACACTCTTGTGGGTTCGAGGACCCATCGACGTATCAAGACCATTCGATGTAGTCTTCAGTTGTAAGGACTAAAGCAATCAACAACTAAGTATTGACATGTCTGAAGTTTTGGACGAGGGAAACTCACCGAGTGTGGTTTGTAACCACACAGAGCTTATAACCGGGACTCGCTCACCTGAGAAACCTACTAGGTCTTCAGTAGAAGATTGGAGGATATTGCTGCTCAACTTCATCTTCTGGAATGTGGAGTAAAATAAGACATCGGCACTGCTCCCAGGGTCCAGCAACACCTTTTTTACTAGGAGATCTCCAAGTTGTAGGGAGATTACGACCAGGTAATCGAGATTTGCTATACTGTTGCTATGATCGGCTGTCTGGAATGTTATTTGCGGGGAGTGTGGTAGTGTCTGCTGTTGAGTTTGATCGGCGTTGATGGAAAGCATAGCTCGGTAAGATCTCTTTCTTGCCGAGCTTGTGGCTCCTCCACCTGCAAAACCTCCATAAATACAGTTAATTATACGTGTTGGTTGTTCGGGATGGTTATTGTTCGGTCGGTCTTTATCTCGGCCATGCTGTGTGGCCAAGCTTTGGTCTCCAGAAGGGGGTGCTCGCCGCTGTATGTGGTCGCCGATGTATTTGTCCAGGTGACCTTGCCGAGCTAGTCGCTCCAGTAGGTCTTTGGCGATGACACAGTCGTCGGTAGTGTGTCCATGCTTCTGGTGGAAAGAGCAGTATTTTGATCGGTCCGCGCCTTTTGAATCTGCGTAACTGCCGGCTTTTCTTGGTGGCTTGATTAATTCTGAATTCAAGATCTCCTTGATGATGTCGAATTCAAGATCTCCTCGATGATGTCATCGCGCTTGGTGTTGAATTTAGTGTAGGACTCATATCGTGGAGTTGGTTTGAAATTCTTCTTGTTGTCTCGCGTTTTGTCGTCGTCTTTGTAGTGAGTCTTTTCTGTTTTCCGAGCTTGTTGGAGTTCCTCGATGTCGATTTGTCCTTTAACCTTTTCACGGAACTCGGCCATAGTCTTAGGTTTGGCTACAGCAATAGTTTCCTAGAATTTTCCTGGTCACAGTCCGCTTTTTATGGCGTGCAGTTTCACCTCGGGGTGGAGGTCGGGTATATTCATGGCGATCTTTGTGAAGCGCGTCATGTAATCCCTGAGGCTTTCTTGCTGGCCTTGCCTGATTGTATTCAGGTAATCGGAGTCATGTAGGTAAATGGCTGATCCAGCAAGGTGCTCCTCAAAGGGCTTTGATAGGTCTCGAAAGCGAGAAATAGAACCTGCAGGCAAAGAACAAAACCAATCAAGTGCAGGACCGTCTAAGTAAGATGGAAAGCAATGACATAAAATTTTATCAGATGCACCATTTACTATCATTATGGAGGTGAATTTTTTTATGTATTTCTTTGGGTCACCCAACCCGTCATAGGGAGTCAGGGTGGTCGGCAAAGTGAATCTCCTAGGCAGCACAAAATTCATCACTTCGGCCGTAAAGGGCCCAGGGGAGCTTTCCAGGTGGTCATTCTCATCTTCTGGCCGAGCTTCCTCATCATGCTCGGGTTGGTCTTCCTCATGCCGAGCAGTGTCAGAGACGTGTGTTGGTCGTGACTGATGCTTGGTTTTTCCTGTCGGTTCTTGCCAATCGTTGTTGTTTTCGATCCGGGTGTTATTCAAGTTGGCAATTTGATTTGCCATTCTTTGGTTCTCTTCGGCCATGTGCTGGTTGGCTTGCCGCAACTCTATCACCATCTGAAGGAGCTCGGATGGTGTGGGTGGAAGTTGTTCAGCCATGACTTCAAACGAGAACCTCGAGGCCGACGATATATGGAAGGGATTATATTCTCGGCCCCACGGTGGGTGCCAATTGTTCTTGTATGATTACCTGGAGGGAGAGCCCGATCTCTAGGAATCGACGCCGAGTTATTATCTTCGGTGCCGACCTTTGAGTTTGTAGTAATCCGAGCTTTACTCCAAGATGATGTCCAATCGCGTAGAGTTTTGAGCAAGAAACAGGGGGGAGTGTACCTGCAAAGGCACTCCGAAGCTTAAGTCAGTATTGAGAATTCAATGTCTTTTTTAGGATAGGAGATCATACCTTTTTGTAGGTGAAAATGTATCAGTCCGTTATGCTTCTGCTTTATTGCCTGTATTAAAGAGCAATGATAAGAGTGAAATGTTAGGTTGGACGTTTCACTTTTGTAAAGCAGTCCGTTAAGCTGATTTGTAACGTAAGTTGCCGATTAATGATGCTGATTGCCGATTAGTAACTGTAACGCCGATTAATAATGTAGCGCCAATTAATAACGTAAATTGCCGATTTATGGTCTGTAATGCCGATCTTGTAACGGTCCTGATCATATATAAAAATTATTATTTGATTATTGGATTAGAGATTTTGATGATAGTTCATGGTTATTTGGATTGAGGTTTAAAAATTAATGGCAGTCATGGTAGAAAGTAATGCTGATAATGGTGTTGCAGTGAATACAATATAGCGGTAAATATGACATTTAGTTTAGATCAATGTGCCTTGTGTATCATGATTAAATTTAATAAAAAAATTATATATTTTATGTTTATATCTTATTGTGTGCATTTATATCTCAATCTTTGTGTCTAAAAGATACTATCTAAATATTGTCTTAGAGTCATATGGCCCATCCTAAATCCTAAATTAAAATGTTAAATTCGGTAGAGAAATTTCAAATATTCTTAACAACCACATAATATATATCAAAAGTATGTAGTTGAGATCATAGTTCTAAAAATCGGACCAAATCGACTGATCAGACCGATCCGACCGTGAATTGAAACCGTTTACGGTTTGATTAATCATATAAAACTACTGAGTTAAAAACCGGACATAAATCATTAAACCAGCTGGGAACCGGTGACGGAGGAAAAATGTCGATAAAAATTTTTCACAAAAATATCACGTTGCAAGTATAGTTCTAAACCGACAATTAAACCTCAGTCAATGTTTAAATTATTTGTCACAAATACAAACTCAATAAAATTAACCGAAGTATTCAAACCTCGGGTCGTCTCTCAAGGAATTGCAGGGAAGTGTAGTTTATTGTTGGTTATGGAAAAGTATATTTTTGGGGTTTTTGAAATAAGGAACAAGAAAATATAGATTGCGAGAAAAATAAACTAACAACTAAGAAAAATCCTAGCAAGGGTTGAGAATCGAAATTCATATTCTCATTATCATTGTCAATTGTGATGGTAATTGCAAATTGCTCTCACTTAGTTAACCTCTAACAATTGAAGGAAAGTCAAGTGAGCAAATCAACTTGAGTTTACAAATCCTAATCAAAGACTAGAGTTAGTGAAGCTCAAGCCAACTAGCAACTTTCAATCACTAACCAACAAGAGACTTTGACAATTCAAGAGTCTCCAAATTACTCAATCCAATCTAAGAATATAAAAATCTAATTTAAAATTCTACCAAGAATTTTATCAAACACTTGGTAGGCACAAAATAAAAGCATGATAAAATTAACAAGGAATATTAAACCTAAACAACCAATTGCAAGCATCAATGACTAACAATTAAAGAGAGTAACAATAAACATGGAAAACATAAATTACATTAACAGAAATCAAATATAACAAGAGCTCATAAACATAAAAATAGAGAAAAAGGAAAATTAACAAGAGAAGAAGATGAACTAAAGTGCTTAAACAAATAAAAGTAAGACAAAAACTAAATTAAAGGAAGATTGAACCTGAACCCTAAGAAAAATTGAAAGAAGAAACTCTAAACCTAGAGAGAGGAGAAAGTCTCTCTCTCTAAAATTCTATATCTAAAACCTAAAGTGTATGAATGAAAAGTGAATGATTCCTCCCTTCCAGCTTCGTTCTGCAGCCTCTAATAAGTATTTTCGGGCTTGAAAATGGGTCAAAATCAGCCCAGAAATCGCCCCCAGCGTTTTCTGTAATTGCAGCACGTGACGCTCTGTCTTGCGTACACGTCGCTGAACGATTTCAATATTTCATGGTCACGCATAGGCGTCAGCCACGTGTTCACGTCATTTGGACATTGACTCAGTCACGCGTACGTGTCGTCCACGCGTGTGCGTCGCTACCAAATTCTGAAATTCTCAATTTTTTGTGTTCCTTCCACTTTTGTATGCTTCTTTTCCATCCTCTAAGTCATTCTTACCCTATAAAATCTGAAAACACTTAACAAACATATCACAGCATCGAATGGTAATAAGAGAGGATTAAAATTAGCAAATTTAAGGCCAAAGAAGCATGTTTTCAACCATAGCACAAAATTAGGAAGGAAAATGTAAAACATGCGAATTCTATGAATAAGTATGAGAATAATGGATAAAATCCGCTCAATTCAGCCTAAAATGTACCATGAAATAGTGGTGCATCAACCGGCCAGTCGAACCGGATAGAGATCCGGCCAGTTCCATAAAACACTAACGTTTTGCTTATAACGAAAGGAAACCATAGCCTCCAAGCCCCAAGTGCCTTCTCCTCTCTTCCTTCAGCAGAACTACCCTCACTCAACCTCAATCAAAAGGAAACCCTAGCCTCCACCACCACAACATCCCTTTTTCCACTGCCATCATCCGTCACATGCAGCCCACGCTTCTCTTTTCGTCCTATCGGCGTTCTCCTAGTCTCCAGGACCTAGTCTCTTCTCCCTATCCATTGTCATCATCTGCTCACCGTCCAGTCACGACCTGCTCACCGTCCTGCTCGAAGGTCAATGCTCAGTTATTCTTCACTTGCTCACGGTCCCTCTCGTCGTTCCTCTCATTGTTTTGCTCGCCATCGCTCTTGCAATTTTTCTTGCCGTGCTATTCGAAGATTCCTTTTTCGGGTTTTTTTTTTTTGAATACTCCGTTCAAAAATCAATCAAGAAATTTGGATGATTATTTAATATTTTTTGCTTTTAATTTTTTATTGAATGATTATTTAATTATTGATTAGCTCTGGCTGTGTTGCTATTCTGTATCTTGTGATTTTTTTTGCGTATAATGTGTTGGTTGTTTTGTATACTGTGATTGTTTTGCATAGTGATTTGCTACTATTTAACCACTTTGGTGACTTAATTGTGTTTAGATTGTGACTATTTTGACGATTTATTGATTTCAATTTTGAAAAATCTTAATTGTGTTCTTCCTAATTTCAAATTTATTTTAGATGCAAGTCATTAATAAATAAATCTTCATGAAAAATAATTTTAAATTTTCAGATTAAAAGGCCCTTGATTATAGGTGTATAACTCTGATTTAATGCTACTTGAATATGCAAGTTATGTTCAAATAAAAAACGTAAGAGGTAACTATTAAACTGTATTTCAGAATTTTTTGGAAGTGTGTTATAACAAAAAATAGTTGTAGCAACTTTTCTACTGATAAGGAATGGTGATATAATTAAGAAAAATTTGCAAGTTTTACATGATATATCAACTAAAAAGTAGATAAAAATAATGCAATCATTATGAGAGTAAAATTATTTTAAACATCTTTTTTATCACATTGTATTTTTTTTAAGGATTGTGTTTATAATTTATTTATTATTTTATTATAAAATAAATTTTTTAATTAAATTATAATTAAATCAGTTAAATCAATAAACTAATAAATTTATGACTAAAATGATTCCAGTCCAATTTTCAGGACTTTGGTTGAGATTGATATTATCGGTTGTACTATTTCCTTCTAGCAACATGAAAATCGAAAACGCAAAATTCTTTGCTTTTTTATTACGTCATACATGATTCAATGGAAATTCTAGAACACTATATTAGTATGCCATTCTCCATCGTTTACTTATGAATTTCTAGAACTTTGGTGAAAGACAAACCAAAATTGTATTTCAAACCCCAACCACCCCCACTCCCCCTCTCTCTCTCCATAAACAAAAACAGAAACTGTTTTATGATATTTTATTAAATTGATGTGATTTAAAATTTTTATAAAATTTATTAGTTAAAAATATTAGATGACAAATTAAAAAAAAAAATTAAAATTCGTTGAGTTATTTTGTTAAAATATTTTTTAAATAAATTATTATTAGTTTAAATTTTTAATTATTTACTTATAACAAATTTAAAATAAAATAAAAATATCAATAGTAAATATTAGTTAAAACTGTAATTTTTTATTTTCAGAAAAATTTATATTTATAAATGACTAAAAATTAATATATAAATTACGAATTATAAATGTTATAATATATATAATGTTAATTTAGATTTTTTAAATTTATTATTTTAAATTCTAATTTATAAAATAAGTTTTTCTAAGTTTATGAATTTGTCGATCTTTTAAATAGGTCTAACATGAATCTGAAAAACAATTATGAAAAATAAGTGGCTTGAATTTAGACTATAAATTTACAATTACAATATGAATTAAACTCTTTTAAAGTAAAACTCTGACTATTTCCGCCCAAAACTGCAGATGTTGACCGCTAATACCTAATTCTAATAATGGATCAGTACAATAATGTAAGAGGAAAGAAGTGGATGGGTAGCATAAAATGACAGTTTCTGTAAGTTCTTTAACGTATGGAATAGTACTACAGGATATATATTTGATGGTAGTTACATAATTATCATTCATAGTACATTAATTTCTTTGGAGATATGAGATGCCCTCAAGTTCATTCAACCACAAATAGTTGATTCTCTGGCCTGACCATACCATCTACATTAAAAAAGGGATCAATCTCTAAATCTGAAAGCTGGGAGCACTTCTATGGATTTAGGCATGTAGCACCACCCCAATCAATTCTTCTCACCCTTTTGAATGATCCTAAATTTTATGTGAATAAACAATAAGAAATAAGAAATAGGATAATATTATTCATACACCAAGAATATTTTATACCTATATAAAATTACGGGTATTAATTAATTAATTATATATTTAAATTATTTTTTAATTAATAAAACAAAAATATATATTTAATTATTAAAAAATATTAATATTAAAACAATATTTATTGTAAAAATATAAACGTAATAGAATTAAAAAAAAGTCACTATGACAAACGGTGTGATATATGAATAAATAATTAAGAAAAAATAGCTAAAAGTTTTAGGAAATTTAAGTTTTGCGTTTTTTATGTTTAGTGCTTGTTTTTAGGATACTGTGATAGAAAAAAGATAATAATAAAATAATAAAACTATTTTTTTACTTTCTTTTAAAAACTTTTTTAAAATTTTAAGACTTAAATTTCTCTTATTAGACACATTTTCACATAGAAATTTGTGCCTACTTTCATATTTTAGAGAAGAGATATTGATAAAAAATTATTATCTAGATATATAAGAAAGGATAATAATTTTTCAATTGATTTTCTTTTGACAAAATAAATTTAAATAAATGCACACACTCTCTACGTGTATGTTGTATCAAGGGTTTTTCTCCGTTTTTTTGGGACTTGAAAGGTTTATTTTATATAAATTTTAGAAAAAAGATAAATAGGTCCTGATTTTTTATTCCACGGACATTTTCGTCTCTTACCATTAAAAAATATTTTTAAGTTTCTAACCTTCACAAAACTTGGACGGATCAGTTCCTGACAAAGGCATTTGGACGGATCAGTCCCTGACGGAGGCATTTGGACGGAGGGACTGATCCGTCCAAATTTTGCGAAGGTCAGGGACTTAAAATAGTCAGAGACAAAAATGTCCGCAGGACAAAAGGTCAGGGACCTGTTTGTCTTTTTTTCTAAATTTTTTCTTTGTCGATATATTAGGTGAGGTTCAAACTCAATACTTAAAAAGGGAAAAAGAAGACAAATATCATGTGAATTACGACTCGTTGGCTATCTTAGATAGGGTTGTAACTTGTAACAAGAATTTGCATTTTGGAGAATTGAAGGGCCGTATATAACAATGTATTAATTTCAAGCTGCGTTACAATTCGTCCGTATTAGGTTACCTTGGGCTGAGGTTGATATGGTCTCCTTTAACTAACCGGGCCCAGGTACTTAGGGACAGAATGAGGACGCCTCTAGGTAGGGGTGTTCAAAACCGATCCGGACCGAACAAAATCGATCGACCGAATCGAAAAAACCGAAAACCGAATAAATCGAAAACCGAAAAAACCGAAAAAATTGTGTTTTGCTGTTTTTATTGCGGTTCGGTTCGGTTTTCGATTTTAATACTGAAAATCCTAACCGAACCGAACCGAACCGGTTCAAAAAAACTCAAATAAAACCAACCCTCCCCCCACCCCCACCCCCACAACGTGACCTAACCTAGCCGCCA
>NC_029775.3:93949370-93996887 GCF_000817695.3 Arachis duranensis | reverse complement strand
TCTGTGCTCTTTACTCTCGAAACCCACTCCCACTCTCCCAACAGCCAGCACCTCCCACTCCCAACCTGCATGAACCCCTTCCTCCCACCACCTCCCTGCGCCGATGAACCCCTTCCTCTCACTCCCTCCCAGTGCTGCCGAACCCTTCCATTCTTTCACACAGTGCCACCGAACCCTTCCTACAAGCATCTCCTCGCGGACAGCACCAGCCAACACCATCATCGTGGAGCCAGCACCACCCCCGCCGCCACCCACAGCATCGTTTCTGGCCTCTCGAAGACGCGGACACTAGCCTACCCAGTAACCCCCAAGCCCACCCCCAAACGAAGTACGAAACTTAGCCGCTCTCTCCCTAGGCCTCACAGCCTCGCTCTCTGCACCTCCCAACTGTGGCGAGGGACCGTTCCGCCCACCACCTCGAGAGTTGTCAACGGTAGCTCCTAGTGGTACTGAAACTGATACTGTGATTGGAATCAAGAAACCCTAAATTGAGTCAATAGCATACAGCAGGTAATAAAAAATTCCTAGCTTCGAATCAATGTTCCTTTGAATCGCAATCTTCTTTCATAATTTTTTGTGTCTTTTTATTTTTCTTTTTTATTTTTGTTTATTTAGCTCTGTTTTGAATTTAGTTGTTAGTATATGAGTAGAAATGTAGAATAAGCACTCAAATGCATCCTTATAGTTTATAACTTGATGGTAGAAATGGATTAAAAGAACAAAAGAAATCATAGGATATGCATCCTTATTCAATAATCATTGTTCAGTGATTCATTGTTGCTGGTTGTTGTTAACTTGTTATTGTTTTATTTGTTTCTCATTGTTTAAGGAAATTTATTGTTTTATTGTTTTACTTGTTATTGATTCATTGATTATTTGATTTCATTGTTGCTAGTTGCTGTTTTCTTGCTGGTTCAGTATTTATTGTTTTATTTGTTGTTCATTGTTTAGGAAAATTGCTTCTGATTGTTGGTTCACTGATCATTGTTTAATTTATTTGTTGTTCTGTTTTTAATTGATTTGTTGTTGTGTTTCTGCTCTTGAATTATTAGACCAAAGAAATTGGATTGATAGAAATTGGAAGATATTACTGGATCACAACATGCACAAACGACCATAAATTTTCTTATCTGAGATGGGGGTTATAGACATATGTGCAATAGTAGTACAATGATTTGGTGCTTGAAATTTTCTAGGCTTTGCAATTGCAAGCATTATTAGTATTTAGTAATTTGGTATGAGGTATATGACTGATGTTTGTTAGTCAAGGCCGTAAGGCTAATATTTACTGCCATGTGAAACTTTAGAGTTGAGCTAGGCATCACATGCGCTTATGTTATCTGGAGTTGATTAAGTGCTTCTCAGTGTCCCTTTTTCATCTCTAAATGAATTGCTGTGGTTTTCTTTGAATATGAATATCTTGATAAGATTGGGATGGATTGTCAATTCTTTGAATCAGTAACTTTTTTTTTGTTGAAAATTATAGTTGCATTAGTAAAATTGCATGAATGATATATGTGTCCTTATAAGAATAAAAGGGTGAAGAGGCAACATTTTAATTGACCAAAAAGCTGAGACTGCTGGGATACAAATACTTTTGTTGACAAGTAACACAGTCAGGCTTAGCAAGTTGTGTTGTACAGTAGCAATCAAAGATGGAAAAACTTTTATTATTTACTATTGTCCTTATTATGTAACTGCATTTTGATTTCAGGTTGGTTTACGTAAAGAAGTAAAGAAGTTTAGCTGTTGGAGAAGACACCATAACTTGGGCTATCTTTTGATGGAAATTTATATTTATTTTCATTTTCAGTTGTGTTGACTGAATTTTTAAACTTCTTTAATTGTCATATTTAAATTTCTTTTGTCGTTAAATTTCATTTGATCAAGACTTTGTTAGCTATTGTATATTTGTATTTGTCGATTTCAATAGTATGACTTTGTCAAATAGTATGGTAGTATTTTTTTGAAGTGATTGAAAAAACCGAACAAACCGAATCAAACCAAACCGATTTTAATTGGTTTGGTTTGGTTCGAATGATCTCAATAAAAAAACCGAACCAAATCGAACCGCAGTTCAATTAAACGATTGGATCGGATGACTTTTTTTTCAAAAACCGAACCAAACCGCACCGCGAACACCCCTACCTCTAGGTACTATATGCTTTCGTTTCTAATAATTTCGAATACATGATATATATGGCTCATTTTTTTATGTGAAAATTGTATGTGTTATGCTATGATATGGGGTGGGGTGTGTTATATAGTAATATGACGGCTGACGGCTGCTTTTTTATTTTATAGAGGAGAAATAGAATTGTTTGATTTTTTTGTGGCGTAAAATAAACACAAATAAGACGATTTCATTTGTTTGACGTAGAAAATTTCAAAATTTTTAAGTATTAAAATTGGTAGGTTCGATTTGTATATTTTTATTTTTTATTATAAAATTTAAATTAAACGGTTCGATTTGTGTTATTAAAAAAATTTAAATGCTTAAAAATAAATCGAACTATTCAATTCGTATGCTTATATATATCCACAAATAAATTATTTGACAAAATTCCCCTATTTTTCTTCTTTTCTCGGCTCTTTAGAATTCTCCACATATTTTCTTTCTATCATGATCATATTTTATTACAAATATTTGAAATAGTAAAATTTGTATTTGGAAATTCATTGGATATTGTTATTTCATTTATATTCTCATTTGAAGAACTAAAAAGTATTATGTGTGAGAAGATAGATTTTCAAATATCAAGAAAAGTGTTATGTATTTTGTACAGGTATTTTATATCAATATTTAGCGTGTTTGTTCAATTTTAAACCAAATATGTTATGAATAAAGCGAGCATGTAAAAGATGTTTTCAATATATATTGAAATTCGTTCTCAGATGTCGTTCATTGAGCTGTATATTAAGTTCGAACAATTTGAAGCTGATTAACATACAGAATACGAAGATTACAATAATGATAGTGAGAAGGAATTTGAAAGCAACTATGTGATCGTTGATCCAAATGAAAACGAAGATTAAGATGATAGTATTCTGGAGGCAGATGTCGCGGAGTTGCAAATGCATTAACAAATCAGTATCTGTTTGAGAAGCCATCTTTCATGCATGTGTTAGATTTGGAGGTCATGCATGCACCAAAATTTTTTGAATATACGAATACAAGTATGTAATTTGAATATTTGTATGATAGATTAAAATTTTGTCATTTTTATATTGTAGATCGATTAATTACTTACGTGACACGTGGAATATAATTAATTAGTATTTGTTTACATATTTATTTGGTTAAATTTAAGATAATGACCTGATTAGGTTTGGCTAATTTTTTTGTTATATTTAAAAAATGTAGACGGATCCAAGCCCAAGTTAGAAAAAGTGTTAGTGGACCATCGATCTCCTTGCAGGCAAAATGAGATGCTTATGTAGCGCTCTATACAAGTGTGTTAAGTATGGCGATCCCTAACTAAGTTCTTTGGTCCTAGCGAAGTCGCGAAGCAAAGGCAAAAATTTTCAGTGCACCGCTTTCCTAAACTTGTCTCCAAACAAAATTGTCCCAAATAATAATATGAGTGGCACTTCACGTACCTCTAAATGCCATTTTCATCAATCAAATCTATACGATCTTTCAGATTTTTAAGTCACGTCAACTTTATGAAGTTTTCTCTACAGTCTGTCTTCCTAGGTGCAACTTCAAACTAGTGCAAACATTCAGCGTTTAAGGAATCGTGGCTACTCATGGTCACTCCCGTCATTGGAAGACTATTTGTCAGAAGACCAAAAATAACAATCACATCTTCCAACGTCACAACACACTCACCAACTGAAAAGTAAAACGTATGTGTGTCAAGTGCCACCTCTCGATTAGAACATTTACCATTGTTGACTGATAATGGATTATTCCAATCTAAAAACGTGATAAATCAATCTCCCATAAATATTCTTTCATACTATCATTATACGAATTGAACGACAGTAAATAATTACATGTCAACATCCATAAACTCTACAAAATATAGCTAAATATCATATCAATAAAATTATCTATAAACATTGAATAATTATTTTATCATAATTTATAATTTTAAAAATAAAATTATTTATTATCATTAACACAATTTAACTATATTTAACAAATTACCATTAATAACCCGAACAATAAAATAAAATTATAACTAATTATAATTTTATTATTATATTACTTCTATTCTATTTTATTCTATTCGCACACATACATACATCAACAATACATAATAACACAAGGCTAATATAATTTGTATTATTATAATAATAATAATAATTAATAACTTAAAATAACTAACTAAATATTCAAAAATTTTAAACAATGTCTTATTATTAATNAATAATATATTAAAAAATTTAAATAGTATCTAAATTTATTAATAATAAAAAATAATTTATTAAATTAATACTAAATTTAATGTTAATAAATTAATTAACTAACTAATTTATACTAAATTCAATTATTACATTTTGCATTACGTTGGTACGGCTAACATACATATATTAATTAAATATCCAATAATAATTAATTAATTAATTATTAAATTTATTGTACAGACATTTTAATTAATAATTGATTAATTATTAATTATTAAATTTCTATTGTACAAAGAGCTTGTACAGGTTAACGAAAGAAGAATGGGGCGTTGCATGCGTAACACGTGGACCATGCACACAAATCGAACGGTCCGATTTGTGTATTTAAATCAGACCGTTCGATTACTCTACCCATAACTTGGACCGTTTGATTTGTTTTTCTCTAATATTACAATGGCATTAAGTACTCTACTCTCTAATAACCAGGTGATACACCATTCTTTTGTTAAATACCAGATAAATAACGCACCAAAATATATAGATAAAAAATTAAAAATTTGTATAAAATAACTTTCTTTGAGAATTATAATTTCTCTCTATCATAAGAAGATTACAATAACACTCTCTCTTAACAAAAAGAAAATGCATCTCCCTTTAAATGTAGGAGAAAATCTTCTAAAGAAAAATCTCTCTACATAACTCTATGTTACTATTATTCTTGTTGAATTAATTGATTAAACTGAATTAAGAAAAACTCAATTTATAGGTGAGTCTCTCAAATACGAACCATCTGTAGTATGAGGTAAATAATTCTTCTTTTTCTCAACAACAGAAAACTTATAGCTAATAACAAAGAGTGCTTTTCTCCTTTTATTTTGTTTATTTTTATTTTTATTTAAAAAAATTAGCTTTACTAATTTTCACAATCTCCCACTTAAAGTTAATTTTGGTAAAATTTTATAATTCATGTTGCTCATGTATTCGTAGGCCATATGAGGATCTACACTATTCAAAATTTTGGTATTAATTGTTTTGTCATGGCATCTGTTAGGATTTTTTTACTGTGAATCTTCTGCATATTAACACTTCTTTTCTCTACTACTTTCTAAGCAAAGTAATATTGCACTCTAATGTGTTCTGTTCTTCAATAAAAGGTAGGATTCCTTGCAATGTGTATGGTATTTTGACTATCACAATATACATGAATCTTTTGTTGCTTGTGCTCAAGTTCCTCCATAAACCTTTGGAACCAAATAGCTTCCTTGTATACATATGTAGCTGCCATATGTTCATCTTTCATAGTAGATAGAACTACAATCGTCTGTAATTTAGATAGCCAACTCACAGTCCCTCCTGCAAGTATGAATACATATCCTGTAATTTCGAGATCCCTTTGATGTATCTCAGGATCCTCTTAATGAAATTCTAATGCTCTTTATCCAGATCTGCCATAAATTGAATTACCACTGTAACTGCTTGAGTAATACTTGGCCTTGTATAAATCATGGCATACATTAGGCTTTCCATCGCTGATGCATACGATACTTGAGACATTTCCATCCTCTCTGCTTCTCTAATAGGGAACATACTTAGGATGATTTAAATTTCATAGGAAATAGGGTTGAAATTAGCTTACATTCTTGCATGTTGAAGCGTTGCAAGATATTCTTTAAATAATTCTTTTATGATAGCGAAATCTTCCTATCCTTTTTGTCTCAGTAGATTCGCATCCCTAAAATCTTGTTTGCTGGTCCCAAGTCTTTCATATTAAACTCCCTAGCCAATTGTGCTTTCAATTTTTGGGTTTGATCTTTGTCGGGGCCTATCACCAATATGTCATCCACATACAACAGTAGAAGGATGAAATCATTATCACCAGACCTCTTGTAATAGGTACAATGATCTGAACTAAGTCTGTTGTATCTGAGACTAATAATGAAAGAATAAAATCTCTTGTACCAATACCTTGACGCTTGCTTTAGACCGTACACTAGATTCAGTTAACCTGCAAACTAAGTTTTCTTTTCCTTGTTCTTCAAAACCTTCTGGGTGGAGCATATATATCTCTTTTTCAAGTTCTTCATGAAGAAAAGCAATATTTACATCTAGTTGCTCTATGTATATCAAATGCAGCATACATAGCCAAAATTATTCTAATAGTAGTTAATCTCACCACTGGAGAAAATATTTCATTGAAGTCAACACATTCTTTCTGAGCATATCCTTTGACAACCAATCTTGCACGATATCGTTCCACCTAATCATTACTATCTCGCTTGATCTTGTAAACCTATTTATTACCAATGGTTTTTCGACTTGTTGGAAGTGCAACAAGTTTTCAGGTATGTATCCTATGTAATGCCTCAATTTCTTCTTGAATTGTCATCCACATAGAAGCAACTGGATTACGCATAGCCTCCATAAAAGTTGTTGGCTCTCCATCTTCTGTCAGAAGACAATATGCACTATGGCTTGTCCAAACATAATTTGAGTATCATGAAGGTGTTTTTCTTTGTCGAGTGGATTGACGAACTTATATGTCATTGGCCTCTGCTTCTTATTCTTCATGCTCTGGTTTTGCTTCAAGAAAATCACCTTCTCTGTATTTCTCATCTATTTGAACAATGGTCATCTCTTTAATAGTTCTGTCATTTTCTTGTTCTCTTTGCAATTCATCTTCTGTAAATATTACATCTCTGTTGACAACTACCTTGTGAGCAATGGGATCCCACATGCGATACCCCTTAACTCCGTCAGCATAACCCAGAATATAGATTTTCTAGACTTTGGGTCCAGCTTTCTTCTTTCCTGGGAATTGTACATCGCGAGCACATGATGACAACCAAATATATGTAAAGAAGAATAATTAGGTGGCTTACCATGCCACATCTCCATTGGTGTCTTCAATCCAATTGTTGTTGATAGTGATTGATTTATCACATAACATGCAATTTTAACAGCTTATGTCCAAAAAGACTTCGCTAAACTTGCAGTTTGTAACATAGCTCATGCTCTTTCTAGAAGGTCCTATTCATTTGTTCTGCTACACCATTTTGCTAAAGCGTATATACAACTATGAATTTCCATTGAATACCTACTTGCTTGCAAAATATTAGAAAGTTACCATCAATATATTCTCCTCTATTATCTGTACTTAAACACTTGATCTTCTTTTCATATTCAAGTTCCAACTTTGCTTTGAACTCCTTAAACATCAGAAATATGTCTGACTTCTTCTTGATCAGGTATACCCATAGCCTCCTAGAATAATCATCAATAAATGATACAAGATATTTTGCTCCTCCTAGGAACATCTCCAGCGCTTCCTATACATCAAAATGAATCAACTCCAATATGTGCTTGCTCCGAGTAGCTGATCTACCAAACATCAATTTATGTTGTTTGCTTATAATGTAGTGCTTACAAAATTGTAAATTTACCGATTTAAGTCTGGGAATGAGATTATGTTCCATAAGAATTTCCAAGCCTCATTCTGACATGTGACCCAGTTTGCGATGCCATGCCATCGCCATTTCTTCTTGGCTTGTTGAAGCAATTAATGCTTTTGTTGCAAAGTATTTTCCATAATTATGTATAGATTTGCTGCAATATTTTCTACTTTTATTACCACAAGAGGACTTTACTAATTTTTAAGATTCCACCTTTAATATGTGTTTTGCAACCAAGTTGATTCAGTTGCCCAATCGACAACAAATTCTTCTTCAAACTTTTCACATGTATTACCCCTTGAAGTGAACGAATAGAATAATCAAATATTTTATTTTGATAGTACTCATTCTAACAATTTCTAAGGCATGATCATTTTTCATGAACACAGATCCTTCCACGAGTCGTTCATATGTACAAAACCAATCACAATGAGGATTCATGTGCTAGGTTGCTCTTGAATCGACAATCCAAGCATCAGTAAGTTATTTGCTGTCTTTAGAACTAATTGTTGCTTTCCCATACTCCATCATCAAAGGTACTTGTAACACATCCTTGAAAACTTGATTCTTTTGAAACTTTCTCTATACTCTTCTTATTCCAATAATCTTTCTTGAAGTACTATCTCTTGCCACAATTGTAGCATTTGAATTGCTTCTTTCCTTTCGACTTTGGTCTACTTTGGCTCCCACTGGAATCTCGCTCTATTGATCTCCCTCTTATCATTAACAGAGCCTCTACTTGCTTTGAACTCTCTAATATATCTTACTTATTCTTGTGCCTGGATTCTTTTACAAGAATTACAGCAGCCATGTCATCAAAGGAAAGATAGTCTGTCAAAACATTATTAGTTAAGTTAATAATGAGTTGATCATATGAATCTCGTAGACTTTGAAGTAAAAGCTTTGCACGTTCATTTTCTGCTATGTTGTAATCCAACGATGAGAATTGAAAAAATAGCGTATTTAGATTATTGATGTAATCGGTTACTGATATAGATTCACTCATTCGAAGAGTATAAAGTCTTCTCTTTAGAATATCTTGTTGTAAAGTAACTTGACTTCATATAATTTAGTGAGAACATCCCAAATTTTTTTTGTTGTCCTTTTCTCTGCTACACTTGACAAGACTGAATCACCTAGTGCCAAGTGTAAATTTTCAATGGCACTGTCATCCATATCCTTTCATTTTTCATTTGTAATCCTACTGGGTCTATCTTCAATTGCTGCCACACAATTGTCTTTTCTCATAATTACTTTTATTTTTAATTTTCATAAGGAAAAAATACTCCCATTGAATTTCAAAATCTCATACTTTACTGTCATTTTTTTAGACGACAACTCACAGCGGAAGAAAAGATTATTAATCAGCAATCTTTGGCTCTGATACTACTGTTAGGTACCAGAAAAATAACACAGCAAAATATATAAATAAAAAATTAGAAATTTGTATAACATAACTTTCTTTGAGAATTACAATTTTTCTCTATCATAAAAAAATACAATAACACTCTCTATTGACAAAAGAAGAATACACCTCTCTCTAAATATATGAGAAAATCTCTTAAAAAAATTTCTCTATGTAACTTTTTTACTATTATTCTTATTGGATGAATTGATTAAACTGAATTAAGAAAAATTTAATTTATAGGTGAGTCTCCCAATACGAACTATCCGTAATATGAGATAAATAATTTTTCTTTCTCTCAACCACATAAAATTTGTTATCTAGTGAGAAAATTAATTGACAGCTAGGCAATAAACATTCCTATTATGCAGTATAGTAAATTAGTTAGTTAGATAAATTGAGCTAAATATCTAGTGAGAAAATTAATTGACAGCAAGGTAATAGACATTCCTATTATGCAGTATAGTAAATTAGTTAGTTAGGCAAATTGAGCTAATTTAGTTACGTAAATTACTGCTAAGTAGTCGAAGCTAATTTAGTTACATAAATTACTGCTAGTAGTCGGTTAGATAATTTTTAATTGTGCAAATTTTATTGTAACAGCCACTATATAAGACAAGTGTGGCTGTTAGTGTAAGGTGTGATTTTATCATTGTTTTAATTGAATTCATTCTCATTTCTCATCTTCTTCTCTCTGCTCTCTCATATAATTGCTTTTGCATCACCTTGCTGCACTTTCAACATGGTGCAGTGAGCGTGGACCCAAGGAGGTGATTGCAATTGAAGCAGAGATTGAGGAAGAGAAAAGCTCAAGAATTCGAACCTAGCATAGTGCGAGATTCAAATCTCAATGATGAATCCACATTAACAATCTTCTAATTCTAGTGAAAATCCAAATCTAGATCGAGCAAGTTCTCTTCAAAGCTTGGATCCTCAAGGAATCGTAGCTTTCTTGAGTCAGATCTCATCGATTCAAGCTCACCTCAACAAGAACAATGGCAATTCGAGTCAGGATCCGTTAAGCCCCTACTACCTTCATCTATCCGAAAATCCTGATATTTCTCTTACCTCTATAATTCTTGATGGAAAGAACTATAATAATTGGAGTAAGGCTATGATGTTAGCATTGAAGTTCAAAAATAAGATAGAGTTCATTGATGGAAGCTTAAAAAAACCTGAAAGAACTGATCATTTGTTTGCTTTGTGGGATAGATGCAATACTTATGTTTTGGCTTGGATAAATCTTTCTTTATGCTCTGAAAT
Source organism: Arachis duranensis (assembly GCF_000817695.3). Classification (NCBI taxonomy): domain Eukaryota; kingdom Viridiplantae; phylum Streptophyta; class Magnoliopsida; order Fabales; family Fabaceae; genus Arachis; species Arachis duranensis. The sequence continues at coordinate 93,986,417 of NC_029775.3, read as the reverse complement.
TTCTCAAAGTGTAATTTCGAACAAAATTGCCTATGATCTATGGGATGACCTGAAGCATAGGTATTATTAAGGGGATAAATTTTGAATAGCCGAGGTTTAAGAAGAATTGTATACAACTAGACAGGGAGAAATGAATGTAACTCAATATTTCAGAAAACTAAAGGCATTGTGGGAAGAACTGGACAATTTTAGACCAATTCCTTCATGTGAGTGTGAAAACCGATGCAAATATGGATTAGGCGCAATGAGAAAGTTCATATCAGAAGACCATGTGACAAGATTTCTTAGGGGATTGAACGACCAATATGCAAATGTTAGATTTTAAATAATGTTGATGGAACCCCTACCTCAAGTGAAGATAGTTTTCTCCCTCTTAACTCAGCAAGAAAGGCAGAGCCAAGTCTTGGTAGATACTTCGGAACATAAAATTCTTACCTACTCTACCAATTTCTCAAACACTACTGAAGCCTCGCAAAGCAGAGAGAGAGAGAGAGAGGGATAGAGGAGGTACATTCTAAGCTGGTGGAATGGGATAAAGCAGGCGAGGCAGAATGCAATGTTCTTACTGTAGAAAAAGTGGACACACCATTGATATGTGCTACAAAAAACACGGTTTGCCTCTCCATTTGAAACAAAAATATAGTGCTGGATGCGCAGGTGCAGTGAATTTAACTCAAATTGGCACTGAGGCAAGTCTTATTGAGCACTTAGTTGCCTCTGGTTGTATGGAAGAAAATGAAACTTCAAATTTTGACTTCACTCATGAGCGAAAATCAGCCTTGTTGGCTTTGATCAGTAAGCAAGATACAAAGCAGATCAATAGTGCTAACCAACTCATAGCCATACAACAAGCTCCTTTTCCAGGTAGCTTAGTGCACATCATGCATTTCAAATCCAATATATTAGATTTAAATATTTTTGCATCAAAACATGGTTCTTAGGTGTTAGATACAGGGGCTACAGCTCATGCATCTTACTCTCTTGACGATTTTTAAACTCATTTCAAGATAGCTCTCGCCATCATTCAGTTGCCTAATGGTGCCCAAACCATTAGCAACATAGCAGGGACTATCAAATTTTCAAATGAACTTTATCTCACAAACGCACTATATATTCCCTCCTTTAATTTCAAGTTGATTTCAGTATCAAAAGTCACAAATCATTTGCAATGTAAAATGAGTTTTACTGATGATAAGTGTGAGATACAGGATTTACAATCGAAGAAGATGATTGGAGCAGCTGATGTCTGTGGTGGTCTTTACACCTTGAAGGAAAGGGCAATGAAATCTGAAGCTACACATGATACAATAAAGGTCCGCACAATTGCGTCAATTCTCAATATTTCCAACACACCTGTGACACTATAGATTAGGCCACATTCTTTATACAAATTAAAAGAAATAAAAAAATTTTGATTTTATTAGTTGTAACACTGATGTACAGCCTTGTGATTCATGTCACATGGCTAAGCAAAGAAAATTACCTTTTCAGAATAGCAATAATATTTTAATAGCTCCTTTTGACTTGATTCATATGGATATTTGGGGCCCTTTGTCTATTCCATCTATTAGCGGTCACAAGTATTTTTTAACTGTTGTAGATAATAAAAATCAGATTTACCTAGATTTTCTTCATGAAGCATAAGTCTGAAACAACTCATTTTGTCAAATTCTTTGTGAATTTTGCTAAAACTCAGTTTGGCAAACAAGTTCAATGTATAAGAACAGATAATGGGACAGAATTTTTAATGCAATCTTTCTTTCATGAAATTGAAATTTTTTACCAAAAGTGATGTGTTGAAACTCCTCAACAAAATGGTATTATTGAGAGAAAACATCAATACATACTTGCCATTACAAGAGAAATTTTATTTCAATCAAATGTACCCAAACATTTTTGGCATTTTTCCATTGGCCATTTCACATTTTAAATAGATTGCCATCACATTTCCTTAAAAATTCATCCCCTTATCAACTTTTATATGACACATATCCAACCATTTCACACTTAAAGGTATTCAGATGCTTAGCATATGCAAATACTCTTCATGATAATAGGAAAAAGTTGGACCCCAGATCTAGAAAGTGTGTGTTTCTAAGATACAGGGAGAGTATTAAAAGATACATCCTCATTGATTTAAAGTCTAGAAAAATATTCACTTTTAGGAATGTTTCCTTTTATAAAAATTATTTTCCTTATTTTTTTGTCTAGTAATGCACCTAACAATGATAATCAAACAACTCACTCTCCTCACTCATGCATTGATCCATTTACCTATGGTATGCATTCACCATAAGTTGCATTCAATCCTAAATCCACATACACACCCGAGACACACAACACTATCTCACCACAAAATGAACATAAAACATAACCAACACCAATTCCACATGATCAACACACAATACCACCATCTTCCAAAAATTACAATACAACACAATCTCTCACACCACACACTTTGCAGCAACATATCCAACAACAACACCATGTACAAAGAAAATTCTCAAGAATAAGAAAGCCTCCATCTCACTTGAGCGACTATCAATGTTTAAACACCACCACTGACCAGCCTCCAACTTCACACTATGAAAGGTATCCAATCTCTAATTATTTGTCATATGAAAAATTTTCTGCATCTCATACTGCATTTTCTTTGGCTATCTCCTCAAACATTGAACCTAAGCACTATGGTGATGCCATAACTCAACCTTGCTGGCTCAAAGTCATCAAAGATGAACTTACTGCGCTTGAGCAGAGCCAAACTTGGTAGCTCACTTCTCTTCCACATGGCAAGAGGACAATTGGGTGTAAGTGGGTGTTCAAGGTCAAATACCATCCTGATGACACAATAGAGAGGCACAAGGCCCGGTTGGTAGCAAAAGGGTTTACTCAAGTCCCTGAAATTGACTATCGTGACACTTTCAGTCTAGTGATGAAGCTGACTAGCTTGGGAATTGTGTTGGCTATGGCTGCTGCCAAGGGTTGGTATCTCAAACAAATTGATGTGAATATGGCATTTTTAAATGGTGATTTGGATGAGGTGTACATGCAGCCACCACCAGGATTAGACATGAAACCTGGCCAAGTTTACAAGCTTGATAAGTCTTTATATGGTCTCAAAAAGGAAAGTAGACAGTGGAATACAAAGTTGAAGTCAGTCTTGATTGAAATTGGTTATGTGCAGTCCAACTCAGACTACAGTTTGTTTACCAAGAGATCTGCTTTGGATTTCACTGTAGTCTTGATTTATGTTGACGATTTAGTCTTAACTGTTAATGATATAAATGAGATTAATGCTATTAAAGCTACCTTGGATGATTGGTTCAAAATAAAGGACATCAGGGACTTAAATTTTTTATTGGTATGAAAGTGGCTCGGTCCAAGAAAGGTATCATGCTTCATCAAAGAAAGCATGCTTTAGATGTGATTCGGGATGCAAGTTTTGAGAATTGTAAACCAGCCACGACTTCTATGGATTATAACAACAAGCTGAGCAAGGATGATGGTACCCTATTGATTGACTCTGGTGAATTTCGAAAGTTGATTAGCAAATTATTCTATTTGGCAAATATACAGTCAGACATTAGCTTTGCAATTAGCAAGCTAAGTCAATATTTGGATCACCTAACACTGCTCATCTCACTACAGCTCACAGAGTATTAAGATACATTAAGGGCTCTCCTGCCAGAGGCATATTTTCTCTGTTGATTCAGATCTTTGTGTCACTGAGTTTACTGACTCTGACTAGGCTGCATGCCCAGTTTCAAGACGGTCTATTTCTGCTTATTGCTTCTATGTTGGTAGTGCTTTAGTCTCTTGAAAAAGTAAAAAGCAAGTTACTGTGGCCTGTAGCTCAACTGAGGCTGAATATCACGCCCTTGCTGCTGCCACCAAGGAAGCCATTTGGATAAGCTTTTTTATGAAGGACCTTGGGATGCCTCTCACCAAGCCTATCAGCACCAATTGTGATAGTCAATCAGCCATTCATATCACCTCCAACCTCATCTTTCACGAGAGAACTAAACACGTTGAGGCTGATTGCCATATCGTTCGAGACAAGTTCATGGAGGGTCTCATTCATTTGCTGCCAATCTCCACAACCAATCAGGTTGCAAACATTTTAACAAAGCCATTAGCTCCAGCTGTGTTTTATACATTGTATGGCAACTTAGGATTGGTAAATTTCCACACTCCTAACTTGATGGAGGGTGTTATCTAGTGAGAAAATTAATTGACAGCTAGACAATAGACATTCCTATTATGCAGTATAGTAAATTAGTGAGTTAGGTAAATTGAGCTAATTTAGTTGCGTAAATTACTGCTAAGTAGTCGAAACTAATTTAGTTGTGTAAATTACTGCTAAGTAGTCTATTAGATAATTTTTAATTGTGCAAATTTTGTTGTAACAGCCACTATATAAGACAAGTGTGGCTGTTAGTGTAAGGTGTGATTTTATCATTATTTTAATTGAATTCATTCTAATTTCTCATCTTCTTTTCTCTGCTCTCTCATCTAATTGCTTTTGCATCACCTTGCTACACTTTCAACAAAATTTCTAGCTAATAATAAAGAGTGCTTGTCTTCTTTCATTTTGTTTATTTTTATTTTATTTTAAAAAAATTAGCTTTACTAATTTTCACATCTTTTATCCATTTTAAAATTAAAAAGTGGATATATATTTTATACCAAAAAAATAACTTAGATATATTTATATTTAGTAATTTATTATGCTTGATAGCAATAATTTTTCTATCTTTTAAAGTATTTGAAAATTCTAAACTTAGGAAAAGAAAAATTCTATAAAACTCATATTACTTGCGAAATTAAGTGGATATGTGAATGCAAGTATGAGATTTTTTTTTTACTTTTAAATAGTTGTAAGAGAAGGATATGAGTGGATATGTGAATGCAAGTATGAGATTCTAAACTTATGGATAGTTTTATTTTTCTCTCTCTTTCTCTCTGTCTGCAGTCCACTTGTTGTTAGATTTTGTGAGCCTCCATAACCTTTTTTTCTAGACTGGTGCAAGCTTCCCACGATAATGCTCTAGGAGCTTTATATGCTTTGTCATTCTTCTCATCAAGTAGCACTTAATTTCGTCACATATTGTCAATATTGGTTTGCATCTGTACTTCACAATTTTTGCATTAAACACCTCATACATATTGTTTGTAAGGTTATTCATTTTGGATCCGTGATTGAAATAAGTTTTAATCCAAGACAAATGGTCAAACTTCATTAAATATTCCCAAACAGTCTTGTTAACCTCGTTCATCTTCTCCATGGTCTCTTTGAACTCTGGTATTATGGTACACCAAGCACACTCTCAAACTATCTATCTGATATGCAAATCCTTAAAATGATTGATAAAATTCTTTCATGTGTGCATGACACAGTTGCGATGATGTACATTCGGCATGACCTCCTTCAATGCTGGTAGTAATTCCTACAATTATATGATATTGCAAACAGAAATTATTGCAGCAACAATTCAGAATAGTACAATATTATTTCCAAAGCATACTAATATAATCTTATCAAAATAAATAATATAATATAAGACAATCAAAACAAATAACACAAAATAAAACTCATGCATTTACCTTTTATTGGTCTGACATAAAATTCTAACCAAGTAGCCAAACATCACCTAAGTCTTCCTGAAGTAGTGTAAGAAACCATTCCTTTGATTTCTTAGTCTCTGATCTAGCAACATCATGGGCCACTACATAAAATTGATTGTTCGCATCTTGTGCTACTGTTGAAAGTAGTTGTCCTCCATGGTATGTTTTCGAAAAAATCCATCTAGATAGATTAGTTGTCTACATTCATTCTTAAATCCTTACTTACATCCAACAAAGGATATTTGTCAAAAATAAGGGGGATTGTGTGATAGGAATCACAATCTAGTCTTGCTGTCGATCTGGAATTACTCTTAATGATCTCAAAGGCATACTCCCTAAGCTTTCCATACGGCTCCTTTTTGTTTTCTATAATGCTCTCTTTAACCTTTTTCACTGTCCTGTAAACCATCTTCGAATGTACTACCAAGTCAAACTCTTCTATGAGAAAGTCAATTGTCTTATTAGTTGTGATATGAGATTGAGTAGCCATTCTTTTCTCCACTTTCTTACTGATCTAGTGCTGATCAGCAGCATTACTACCCAAATCGCTTGCACAAGTATGCTCTGACTTGTAGGTCTAACTAGTTCCCTCATTTTAGATATAAACATATCCTTCACCAACTCCTTAAACCTATCAATACTTGCAAACTTGGTTTCAACCTCAAACATACCCTCTCCAAACCCATAGTCATCATCAAACTCTGAAATTGGTGCTTGTATCCCTCATCTTTCGAAGATATTGGTGTGTGAAGTTCTTTTGATTCATACTCATAAACAGGATCATCTTCATTTGAATCCACTTCATTCATATAACATTCGATTGGAGGCTTAGAATTGGGTTGCATAGTAGGCCCAGTTCCTCTAGGATGCACAGTAGGCCCAACACCTCTCTTGGCACCACCACTTCCACTTGCACTCTTTGGTCCAGCACCTTTTATAACCCCACTTGATTTTGTACCTTTTTCTTGCTTCATATTAACTTTATTCTTTGGCATAATATTTTCCTTTCCTTTCAAAATTCTTATCCTCTTAATCCCATCGTCTTCATTATCAAAGCTAGAATAATCGTCATAAAAAATAATTTTAGTTACAATAGGAGGAGGTTTGTATAATTTGTCCTCCGCATCTCTCTTGGCATCACCACTTCCACTTGCACTCTTTGGTCCAGCACCTTCTATAACCCCACTTGACTTTGCACCTTTTTCTTGCTTCATATTAACTTCTTTGGCACAACATTTTTCTTTCCTTTCAAAATTCTTTTCCTCCTAATCCCATCATCTTCACTATCAAAGCTAGAATAATCGTCATCAAAAATAATTTTAGTCAAAATAGGAGGAGGTTTGTATAATTTGTCCTCCGCACTATCATGTCCATCATCTTCTGTTGACGATAATGATTGAAGCACCCTTAAAATGTCATCAACTTCAAACAGGTCAGGAAATTCTTTCACCATCTTTTCTACACTAGCATCTTTTTTCCAACATTATCCACTATCTCTGACTCATCAACGGGGTTGTTAAAGTATATGTAGAACTCATCAATTTTGAATTTCTATGCTTATTCTGTCAAAGTTCATGGATTCCTGCATCCCCTCTCAAAATGTGTAGTCCAGACTAAAATCACTGCTTGTTGGGTCATACAAAAAAACTTCCTTATATGAGGCATAATCTAAACCCTTGAACAATGTTACCAAGTCTCCAATATTCACGAAGTCTAAGTCCATCTTCAAAATTTTTTTTACTTTCCCATTAAAATACACAAGAGATCTACTGGGTGTTCTACTAAAATGGCCTTCGTGATGAAAAATAGGAACAACATATATATCATCCATCACATTATCAACACATACTTAAATAAAGGGTTAAGTACTGTTTTCATCCCTAAGGTCTAGGGTGAAAATCAAAATCGTCCCCGACCTTTTTTTCTTATTAAAATCATCCTCAACGTTTAAAAAGGCTTTAAAATCATCCTTTTCGCTCTAAAAAGACAAATTTACCCTTGTAAAAAATAAATTATAAAATAAATTAACTTTGTTCATCATCCTCCCAACCCATTTGCAACGGCTTCATTATCCCTCTCTTTCTCCATCAATCCTCCCAATCCATTTCTTCCTCCAATCAAAGACCCAAACTTTGTTTTCCATCCCAACAACCCAATAAACTCAAACTCCCAACCTAAGCTTCTTCCTTCACCTACCTTTCTCTCTCTACATCAACCCCCATTTTTTCTCTTCTCAAACTCCATTAACAACAAGCTTTTGTTCAAGTTAACAAACAAATTAATTAATAAGCAATAACAGCAACTAAATTCAACAACAAATTCAATAACAATTCAACAAATTCAACAACAATAACACACTTTCAGTAACACCAAAAATCAAAATGAATCAACAGCAACAACATCCACAAAATAAATTAACAGAAATTTTACATTTAACAACAATTTAACAATCATCACCATAACACCTCAGATCCAAAATCAACAACGATAGAAATTAAAAAAATAAAAAAACAGACGTTCAAATTCTTCAAAAATAAAAAAATAAAAAAATGAAGAACAGAAAGAGGAGGAAGGAAGTGACGGTGTGGGGCGGGAACCTACTGCCATAATCAACCTCTGGCCGCCGCTGCCGCCCTCAGTGCGCCCCTCCTTCTTCTTCCTATTCTTCTTCCTCTTCCTTCCAACTGCCACCCACGATCACCGTTTGTCGAAAGCCAATAACCACTACAAGCGTCGCATCTCCCTACCAGAACACGTCACAGCGCCGCCATGTCGGGGAATTCGAAGCTGAAGACGACGAATTCGAAGACGCTTCTATCAATCCAACCACTCTCTGCTCTCCACCTTCCCAACCTCTGCAAGATGAAGAACGACAAGCCCGTCTTAGCAAGTCCTACAGCCACAACGCAACGGCGGCGGCCATCCTCTGTCACCTCCCTCTTCTTCCTTTCCTTTTCTTTCTTCTTTTTCTCTGTTTCTCTCTTCTTTTGTTATGTGTCTTTTGTTTATTTTCTTTTTGTTTTCTGATTTAGGTGGGAGGGATGGGGATAAGGGGTGGGGTGGGGTGGTTTTTCTTTTTTAATAATTTTTATTTTTGTTTAAGGGTAATTTTGTCCGAAAAAATATTGTTTATGGATAAAATGATGATTTTATAACGTTTTGTAACGTTAAGGATGATTTTAATAACAAAAAAAGATCGGGGACGAATTTGATTTTCACCCCAAACCTTAGGGACGAAAACAGTACTTAACCCTTAAATAAATCAGGGAACTCATCATTATTCCACAAATGCAGTGAATTGATATCATCACTATAACTATGTTAACATAAACACCCTTATAAAGATACATAATCACATATTAAAACCCTACAAACCATATTCAAATCCTAGCTCAAGTGACAGAAATTTTGAAATCATTAAACTCAACATAATTTTTTCTTCTTTAACCCAACACCATGTATTGTCATAACCATTTAAACACCAACACACATAGCATTGAAGATTTTTCTTACCTTTATACAAGATGACATCTTCTTCACCAACGATGTTTGGCGTTACCTTCACCAATCACAATTTCAACTTAGCATAATATCACTTTGAATTAGAAGACATTTTTTTTAGGGAGAGAGACATTGTTTGTCTTCTTGTAGGGTTTGATATAATTATTAAAGTGGGTTATGGGTGTTATGGGGATTACGAAGAGATGAAGAATGGGAGATTGCAACGACGTCGTTTTAATGCACAAGGGACTTATTTGTCCCCTAACTTTTTGTCAACTATCCACATTATCACCGCAACGGACACATCATCACTCTCTCCTCCAGATCAGCATTCTCCGTTACATTTTTTAACCCCAACTCGACGGAGGGCTATAAGTGTCACGTGTTCTGACAGGTGAGAAATTTAAATATATTTTTCAATTTTAAGGGCTTAAATGTCCGCAATTAAAAAGGCTAGAGACCTATTTATTTTTTACTCTAAATATAAAATATCTAAATCGAACCCACGGTCGGCTAAAAAATAAACAGGTGGCATGATAGGCCATGCACAGAAATTACTAACAAAAGTAGGTCTAAATATGAATAAAATTTTAAAGTGGTCTCTAAAATTAGTGTCGTGCACTAAAATTATTTATGAGATTTTAATTGCATGATATTTATGTTTGGTTTGCTTATGTTGAAAGTTGTTCTTATGCAATTTTTGTTGAATTGATCCTAAATTTTTTGAAAAATTAGTCATTAGAGGTATATTTGATGCAAATTAAAAATTTTCGGACAAAATTGAAACAAAATAAAATTTAGAGATATTTTTAAAATTTTTGCCAAACTTTAGGGATAAAAAATATACTTTATCCTATAAAATATAAATATAAATACATATTAAAAATAAATTAAATAATATATATTTAATTGAATTTAGTGATTGACTTTGTCGAATAATCAATTAACTTAATTATATGACAATGTTAATAAATTAAGTTGCATAATATAATGTTTAAAAAAAATGGTTACCTATGGTATAATCCCAGTGCTGGACAGAACCAACGTTTTGCCAGTCTCCTTGATGCACTTGAGCTACCTCATAAAGTTGCTTCCTCAATATATATATAGAGAGAAGTGTTAACTTTGGAGAGGAATTAAGCAAGAGAACATAAAATGGGAATACACTACATCCAACTTAAAATCTTAAGGTGTCAAATTAACAGGTCTCTTATCTTATAAACTCTTTACTCTTCCATGCTTTTTTTGATGTGGGACTAATTTTAACATTCCTCACACTTGCAACACTAACAAAAAGTATCAAGTATTGTATCAACTAGTAGGCTATTATTATTGCTTTATTCCCCACTTTTTACCGACTTATCTTCATTGAATGAAAGTAGAGACTGAGAGAGGAGAAAAAAAGCGAAGCAACTTGGTTTTGGACTTTTGGGGATTCTGAAATTGAAAAGGATATATAAGTATGTTATTTTAAAAAAATTATATGATTGATTAAACACATTTTTTTTGTCCAAAAATACGCATACTTTTAACAAGAAATCAAGAATCAAATACACATTTTTTATTTTTTTATTCCTATAAAATACATAGTTTTTGGACTTAAAAAATATATTTTCTTAATTAATCATGTAATTCTTTTATTAAATAACATAATCATTGTTATGAGGCATATCTAAAAATAGTTGTGTGTAAATAGACTAAACGAAAGAGGTTGGAGATGACAGTGAGGGTGCTTGAAGTGCCTTCACGTCAGCTCTAAGGCAATAGTTAGGGATACCTATAAGGGATTCCGATACCAAAGCCAGTAAGAGATTAAGCTGGTTTATGTGAGAATTGGATTGAGAAATACCTGAGTTTGTTGGGATATTTATAGATGGAGATGATGACTTAGTCATCTGAGATAATGATCTTATGTAAAGTGAGTGTATAGTTTCTTCCCTTATTGCATGAGAAGTTAGTCCATATCACGTAGTTAACAGTATTAAATTATTATGATGAAAAAATTTTATATGTTTAAAACTAAAATCTTAAAAATATTTATAAAAAATATTTGTATTTAAATAACATGTGAAAAATAGAATTAGAATGAATGTATTCAAAGATATTGAGAATTTTGAATTTATAAAAAAAAATGAAAAAAAATTGTGAATAGATTAACTTGGTGCATGGCATTCAATTTCAAGTACTAAAATGAGTTACTTAGTGCAAGTTTAGGAACTAACTTTGTGCATCTGTAATGAAAACATAGTGGATAACACATGGACAAATAATATTGTGATACGTGGCACAAGCAGATATGTGGCTAAATAGTATTGTGACACGTGGTACAACCATCCACGTCAGCAACCACGTGTCACTGATCGACCTATCATCATACTATTACATGTGGCCAAACCATGAAGTGACGTATCACTAACGATCTATGTCATTGAACCACGTCAGCACGTTGTTAATGAAAAATGAATCAGGGAGTCAGGGACTAACGTGGTGCACTCTTACTAATCTCAACAAGGACAGAGCCTCTCATGTGTCAACAGGGACAATGGCCACTCTAAACTTTAAATTTTCTTATAAATTGTGTGTAAATTTTAGTTTAGTTCCCATTTAAAATTTTATTTGAGTAAAGTAACAATTAGATCCTCGATAATTTCAACTTAGGACTAATTAGTCCTTGAAGAAAAAAAAAGTACCAATTAGGTCCTTCACAATAATAAATAGTGGACATGTATATCCTTTCGTCAATAGATAGTGCGAAACAAAACAGAATTGTCCATGTATTTCATTATCTATAATGGTGTTGTCCTGTTATTGTCATATGAGCATAGAAATAATGTAGTTTTGGACAATAAATCATTCATTATCTTTTGAATTTTTTCATATAATCTTTATCAACTGCTCTCTATTAATACGAATCCTACTAAATCAGGTGAAGTTTTACTCCAAAAGATGTTATCTACATGACAATCTTTTATAAATAGGCATGTTACAGTAGTTAACGGTACATATAAGCACAATTGTTAAGTTTTACGTGATAAATTGATAAAATGGCATAATCTATCTACCGTTTACTATCCTAAAAGACTAGATTTTTTTTTCAAGGGCTAATTAGTCCAAAATCGAAATATTCAGGGACCTAGTGTGTGTTTGGATTGTCGTTTGTCAAACAGGAGTTTGAATGAAAGTGATTTATAGAATTGGTTTTGGGTAGAAGTAAGTTTGTGTCAATATGATTTATGTTTGGCAACTCTATATCAAAATTGATTTTGATAAAATAACTATTGTTTGAATAATATTAGTTAAAATCACTTTTAGATAGATAATTACTAAAAAAGGCATGACATTAAACTATAATATTATTTTTTATGCTTGTTTAATTTTGTTGATATTTTTATATATTTTTTATATAATCAAACAAAAGTTAATAAAAAATAAAAATAGTAAATAATAGAAAAAAGAGCTCATATAAAGAGAAATAATAAGAATTTTATAAATAATACAATAACATGTATAAAAGATAAATTTAGTAAAAAATAAATAAATATTGAGTGTCAATGACTAAAAGACCATTAGTAAAATGCAGAAGTTAAGAATTGTTGCTTCTTGTAAATCCGATTTTGAGTACATTATCACTTCTGCGTTTATAAAAAGAAAAATTAGCCAAACAAAAAAATGAACTTTCAAAAAGATAGAACATATTTTTCTCCTTCCAACGTGCTTCCTCAAAATTTTTTTTATTCTAATTTCTTTATATTCAAAAATTAAACTTCGGTCTCTCCTCAAATTTTATACTAGCTCCACCTTTGAATTTTAAAAATATCATTAATGCAATTAAAATCTTAGAAATGATTTTAGTATACGGTACCAATTTCAAAGACTTGTCTTGAGCTTAACTTATCCAAATACACATATAATGTAAGTAAATGTACCTAGTTTTTTTTGTCAGTGTAACTATACCTAGTTTTTAACACCTATCAATCCAAGCAACAAAAATGGTCAAATCAGTAACGAATTCAAAAAATTTTAAAAATGGGGATAAAAATTTATATATTAAAATAAATTTTGTTGAACATTATTAATTATATAAAGATATAAAAATTAAAAAGAGTTAGTAAATACTTTTTTTTTAAGCGAATAGCTCAACACAATAGAAGTGGAGCAACCAGAATCACCCAAACTAAAAACAAAAAAACTTAACAAGAATTACAACAACACAAATCCGTCCCCGTTGTCATCTCCGGCATAGCCATCAACAACTAAAGGCAGTGACGGATCCAGAAAATTTTAATAGTGGGGACAAAATTTATATAACATGATAATAATTTTTATAATAAAAACAATATGTGTATATAAAAATTAAATATTAAATTATCTATTAACCACTATATATTTATGTATAAATACATTTATTGTATAACTTATTTTCAATGTGTATTTTATATTTTATACAAATAATTATTTTTTATGTACATATAATATGATTATTGTTATGATTATATTTTATTATTGTAAAATATGATTAGCCTTCAAAATATCTAATATACAAATTAAAACACTAAAATAGTAATTTAAATAATAATATATAATTTAAAATTCTACTTTTAGGTTTCATATTTTTAAAAAATTAAGTAATTTTTCTCTTAACACTACCATCAAAATTTCTCTCTTTTCATATATATTACTAAACAATTATTTAAAAATTCACTTCCCAACACAATTAGAAGCCGACTCTTATTGATATTTATAGTTAAAAAAGTTCCTTCAATTAATATAGTTGCTACGCAAAAATTAAAGCTAATTTGAAAAGAAGATAAATAATATTTTTTGAGTTACTTTTTAAAAAAGAACATTAATTTCGTACTAATTTCGTTTAAATATGAGAATTGATCATTCTAACGAATATCTAATATAAAATTTTTAAATTGACGATTAAGTACCAAAAGTTGAGTAAAAAATTATTGTAGGATTAAATTTAATAATCTAATGGGGGCAAATAAATATTATTATTATTATATACTACTAAAAAAAATTCTAAATTGTAATGGGGGCGCTTGTCCTCACACCACTGTACTTGGAGCCATCCCTGACTAAAGGGATCTCCACCGCTCCACTCGTTAACACTATTCGAAGACATGTTGATAATTTCGTCAACTCCTTTGCTTGTGTGCTGAAAAATCTGCCTATTCCTTTCCAACCATAGGTTCCACTTATTTGATTTCTAAAACTTAAACTTAATTATTTTAATTAAATTATAGATAACTTAGTATCCTAACTAATTTTTTTTATGCACATTTAATAATAAAAGATTGAATCAATTGGCATATTAGCGCTTAACGATACACTAGTATTTATTAATTTAAAATTAACATTATATATAAATACTAGAAAAATTAAATCTGCATATGAAAAGTATGTTTATATAAAATAATAAAAACTTAATTTATAATTTTTTCTTTCTTTTTAAAATAATTAAATTTGTTATATATTTTTTAATTTAATTTTGATATAATGTTAGATGAAAGATTTTATGCATTTGTTTAATTATGTCTTGTAATTACAATATTTTTCATTATTATTTTTAAAAATAAAAAATATATTCTAAATTAGTAAATTAATCAATTCATTTTAAAATTTTATATGCAACATAGATACATATAATAGAATAAAAAATAAGCAATAAAAATGAATAAATTGAGAATAAAATAAAGTATATAAAGTCATGAAGAGAATAAAATATTAGATTAATACCTAAATTATAATTGTTTGAATTAAAATTTGTAATTAAAAATATCAAAAAGAGAAACAATGAAATTGGAAGATACATAGAGTCATAAAGAGCTATATAAAAAAACATGGACAATTTGAAATTTACCTTTTGATTGATGAAGAGAAGATGACCACTAGATAAAAAAAGAAAAAGAAGGTTGAAAATATAAAAATAAGAAGAGGGTTTAAGGAAATAAAGGAGTGACGACAAAAAGATTAAATTTAATTAAGTTAAATAATAATTAAAATAATAAAGAAATAAAAAAATTAATTTGAGACTTTAATCAATTAAATTTAATTTATTTATAGTAGAATTATTTAAAATTTAAAATAAAGACATATTATATATAATTATTTTTTTTAAAAATAAAAATAAAAAACACAATGAGGCCCAATACCTCTCATTGTTGTTATTGGGTCCGTCCGTGGGTCAAATACAAAGTCACTTTTTTTTTTAAGGAGAACAAATAAGAATAATTTTTTAAATTATTTATTCTACTATCATAGCCATGGCCCATGGAACAAAGACTAATGAACACGTAGCATCAATAGAAAACTTGAAATCTACGTAGCTACTCCAAAAATAAGATATTAATGTAAGCTTATATATGTATTGGGAGGGACCAACAAAAGGCACTTAACGACGTTGACCTTTAGTAATTAAGATGCTAATAAGAATAAATAAATAATGCAACAAAATATGTGTAGCGAAAAAAAAAAAAAACACCGTTGAAGAAACCAGCAATAAGAATCTTAATCTCCTTTGATAATCATGAAGGATAAGGTAGAGTTGTTATTACTATGTGCAGAGGTTCTTGTAGCACTGCTGGTCCTCCCTTCATGTGTTTATACCTTGAGCAAAGATGAATTTCCAACTGAATTTGTTTTTGGTGCATCAACTTCAGCTTATCAGGTTCTTTTCTTCTCCCTTGTGATTCCAGAAAGCTGTTGATGTTTCTAAATTTTTCACCTGCATGCACGTATTTATAATTGTGTGTGAAAATTAAAGGTTGAAGGTGCAGCAAATGAAGATGGAAGAAAGCCTAGCATATGGGATACTTTTGCCCATTCTGATAATGGTACTGTCCTTAGAAACATATATAATAGTCATAATCATAACATGGGTCATTTCTTCGATAATATTTTGTTAGTTATTTATTGTGTACTATAATATATTTTCAGGGAATTTGTATGATGGTGATGGAGACATTACTTGTGATCAATATCATAAGTACAAGGTATATATCTCTTTATGGAGTAACAGAACTATGGCACACACGTGCAGATGAAGAATATATGAGTTTTGATTTGAATTCATGAATTGAATTTCCAGGAAGATGTTCAACTCATGGCTAACATGGGCTTAGATGCCTATAGACTTTCCATATCTTGGTCAAGACTTATTCCTGGTAAGGTCACTATACTTTTGTCTATCAGATATTCTTCAATTAATGTCTAAAACTAAAATAATGTCAAAAGTTTTCTGTGATTGACATGGATTTTGTTTGATTAGGGAGGATATATGATATATCTCCACTCTGCTCCGTCCACTAATTTGAATACATTAATTTTTCAATGAACTCGGAATTAATGCTATATTTGATTTTGATCATCATGTTTATGTGTTACCAGATGGAAGAGGAGAAATCAATCCCAAGGGATTGCAGTATTACAACAACCTTATCAATGAACTCATAAGCCATGGTTATTCTCAAGGCTTGATTTCACAATATTTATAGTTTGATTAATTCCTAAGAGATTTTCTTCAAACTTTCAAGTTATATGCTGAATGCTGATATATACATTTTTTATGATGTTTGCTTCAACTTGTAGGAATTCAACCACATGTGACATTACACCACTGGGACCTTCCACAAAAACTGGAGGATGAATACGGCGGATGGGTCAGCCGGAGAATTGTGTATGCTTCACAAACTTGATGTGATCATATCTCTATAACAATGTCGCCATCTAGTTAATGGTATTGTTGGATCAGTTAATGTATCTAAGGATGTGTGCTTGTAGGAAAGACTTCACAGAATATGCAGATGTGTGCTTCAGAGAATTCGGTGACAGAGTAAAGTATTGGACCACAGTGAATGAAGCTAATGTGTTTGCGATTTTCGGCTATGATTTAGGAATGTTGCCCCCACAACATTGTTCTCCTTCCCTTTACTTTAACTGCTCTAAAGGAAATTCCTCAACTGAGCCATATTTGGTAACTCATAATATATTGTTAGCACATGGATCAGCTTCCAGATTGTATAGGAACAAGTATAAGGTACTAAAAATGCTTATCATGTGCCACATTCACCCTTCTGCTTTGTTCTTTCATTAGCCTTAGAGATTCTCTCCGGGGTAAACTATTGCCAATTCTAGCCAGGAAAGATACAAACTAACTCGATAACCTTTAAAGATTAGATTAGTTCGACAAAATTTTAAAAAATGGATAGTTCTTTGGCTAGTTTTGTCTAATTAAACCAATCTTTTATGAGTATCAAGTTAATTTATATCTTTCATAGTTAAAACTGTCGGCGCTCAAATCTTTCATAGTAAAAAATAATAGTTTACTCTATTATTTGAAAGTTGGAAGTAAATGCTTCAAAATGCTAATCTTCATATAAATCTACAAAATGCTAATCTTCATTTGATTTGTGTTAAATGCAGGGGATGCAGAATGGGTTTGTTGGGTTTAATATCCTTACTGTTGGTCTTGCTCCACAAACAAATAGTAGTGAAGATATCACTGCTACACAAAGAGTTCAAGATTTCTATCATGGGTGGTAAGTTACAAACTTACAATCCTAGACCAGCTAGTTAATTATATATATCACAAAGTTCATAGTTTTTAATATTACATTAATTGTTACATTAGGTGCTTTGCTACTACATTAGATTTTGTGTATGATCTGTTATTACAGGTATCTACATCCCTTTATATTTGGGGACTATCCTGAAACAATGAAAAAGATCGTGCGCTCGAGGCTTCCTTCCTTCACGAAAAAGGAATCGAATCTGGTTAAGGACTCAATGGACTTTCTAGGAATAAACTTTTATTACTCATTTCTTGTCAAGAATAATGTGCAAATGGATCATAGAGATTACATGGCAGACATGGCAGCCGATCTTATATGTATGTTAATGTTACAAACTGTCTCATGTATATATATATTAGGCAACAATTTATAACTTTAGTTTCTGAAACTGATTTATGGATTAGTTTTTCTACATTAATCATGAAATTAAAATCAGCATACAGTCTTTAGTTCTATACTTAGGTGTAAGTCAGCACGTTCCTGAAGATTTGTATAATTTGTTAGTTTCTTTAGCTAACTAATGTTCTTTGGTTGTGGCAGTTCCTGATGGAACACCTTTTGAGGAGGTAAGAATTTAGTAGGAACCAGGAACATGGAACTACTCTTTCTTTTCTTTTCTTTTCTTTTCTTTTTTTATTTTTTAAATTAGGATCTTATTTGTTTGCACTAACAGCTAATTGAAATTAGGTTCCAATCACACCCTGGAGTTTGCAAGGGGTGCTGGACTCATTCAAGAACACTTATGGCAATTTTCCGCTTTACATACACGAAAACGGTACAATTCTCTCTTTCTTAAAGCGAGAACAATTGAGCATATACATTCTTTTTATGATTAAGTTAAGGGTGCGTTACCTTTACATTATCATTTTCTGTTTTTATTTTCACTATCTTCAGTTTTCTTTTTATAAAAATTTAAAAACAGAAAATAAAAATACAAACCAAACGCACCCTAAAGATCAAATTTCTTTACAAATTTTAAAGCCTAAAGACAACCTTTGCAGGACAACAAACGCCGCGCAACTCGTCGCTGGATGACTGGCCAAGGGTGAAGTACTTGCAAGAATACATTGGTTGCATGCTTGATTCAGTGAGGTACTTCTCTGCTTGAATTTAAACTACTTTATCAATTGATTAATGAAAGCTAATTGACAATTTTCCTTGACAAACATATTTGAAGGAGTGGCTTAAATGTAAAAGGGTATTTTGTATGGTCCTTCTTGGATGCATTTGAGTTACTGAGTGGATATGAGTTCAGCTATGGCCTATATTTCGTTGACTTGAAGGATCCAAGCTTGAGTAGGCAACCCAAACTCTCTGCTAAATGGTACTCAGATTTCCTCAAAACAAGGCCAATGGACCCAAATGTCACCATGCAAATTCAGAAGAACAATTCTCCTATGCTTGATTCCCTTTAATTAGGGCAAGTTAGAATTGGCATGGTTTTATATGCCTTATGGTGTCAAATTATGAAACAAACTAGACTTAATCTGCATAATATGCTTCATGCTGAAAAATTATTGCATGCTGATGGAGTATTTAGGTGCAATGTGCTCTATCCGCCGATTCTAGTTTTTTGTTTTTTATTATTCAAAATAATCACCTTATTAACTGATAGATCACAATCTCCTTAAATGCGTTATAAGCATGCAATAATTTTTTTTCTATATGTACAAATCCTATGAAGTTATAACTTATAACGATGTAATCATTTTAAGTTTTTAACTATTTTAGGCTATGTGATCTTTATGGTTGACCCATCTAATAAAAAAAGAAAATTTGACTTCTTGGCATAATTTATTTGAGTAATACTAAGTAGACAATAACACAAAATTGTTACCATAAGAACAACAATGAATAACCATGGATGGCTTACTTTTTTCATACTGAAGTTCATTGTTACCAAAGTCTTTGTATTTAATAATAGTGGAAAAAAGGTAGCCTCCTTACATGTATATATAGAGGTTAAACTTCATTACGTAACACACAATTATAACAATAAAATAATCTTCATTCTCTCTCCCTCTTATACTTTATTACAATATTATTAAATATATCTATTAATATAGTAATTCTAGTAAACATTACTATTAGAGCTATCAAGTTATATTTCATATTTTATATTTGTTACCTCTTCCTTATTTATTTTAGTTATTCTACAACACGTTATCAGCACGAGACTCTGATCAAATTTTTAGGAAGACTCAGGTAACAAATTTTCATTATGTCAAAGCTTTCTCATCTTAAATTCAATGCTCTTGATATATTTGGAAACAATTATTTATTATGGATACTAGATGCTGAAATTCATTTTGATTCAATGGATCTTGGAGATATCATTAAGGCTGAAAATAATGCATCCCAGAATGATAAAGCCAAAGCCATGATTTTTCTTCGTCGTCATCTTGACGAAGGATTGAAAAATGAATATCTCACATTAAAAGATCCTGCAAATCTTTGGAAAGACCTTGAAGAAAGGTATAATCATAAAAAAATGGTAATACTTCCTCAAGCCCGATATGAATGGACGCACTTGCGTTTACAAGATTTTAAATCTATAAATGAATATAATTCTGCAATGTTTCGAACCCCCTCACGAATGAAATTATGTGGGGAAAAGATAACTGATCATGATATGTTGGAGAAAACTTTCTCAACTTTCCATGTCTCGAATGTGCTCCTGCAGCAACAGTATCGAGAAAGAGGGTTTAAAATCTAAGTTAATTTCTTGCCTTCTTGTTGCTGAACGCAACAATGAGTTGCTCTTGAAAAATCATGAAGCGCGCTTAGCTGGCGCCGCCCCATTTCCTGAAGTAAATGCGGCAAATTACCCAGAAGAGGTAAATGGCAAGGTTTTAATAACAAGAAAAACTATGGAAGGAAAATGAATTATATTCAAAAGAGAGGATCTCACCAGAAGTGGGACAAAAAAAGAAATATCGGGCAGAATAAATCAACAGAGGATAAGTGTTTCCGTTGTGGTGGAAAGGGCCATTGGTCACGTACCTGTCGTACCCCAAGGCACCTAGTCGATCTTTACCAAGCATCTTTGAAAAAGGACGACAAGGAAAAAGAGTCGAATTTCATTTCAAATGATGCTAAAAATTCCACCACTCATTATGATGTATCTGATTTCTTTGAGAATCCTGAAGGAAATATTGGTCATTTGATCAATGATCGAATAGTTTAATGAGTGACATTGTTAAGCATTCATTTAAATAAATAATGTAAAGAACTTATTGTTAAGTTTTATTTTCTATGTATTTAAGTTTCAAATATGATGTATATAAATAATGAAATATTAATGTTTATGAATTTTGAAATCATTAAATATGTCATGTTTTAAAATAAAATTTTAGTATATGACATTATTTTTATATGCAGTATTTTTTAGAAAAATAATTCTGATCAAGTATTCAATTTATCTGTGCATATTGCTCATTTTATTATTATTTATCTTTGAAGAGAATGACAAGGATATGTAATGAAAATATATGCCTTGCGAATAGTGCAAGTTTGCACACTATTCTCAAAAGTGATATATATTTTACCCATCTTGTGCCAAAAGAAGAATGTGTTAATACTATTATTGGCTCAGGCAATGTGATTGAAGGCTCCGGAAGAGCTATTATTTTGTTTCCCAGAGGAACAAAATTTATAATAAATAATGCATTGTTGTCTACCAAATCTCGAAGAAACTTGTTGAGTTTTAAAGATATTCGCCGAAATGGATATCATATTGAGACTATGAATGAAGAAAATTATGAGTACTTATGTATCACAACTCATGATTCAAATAAGAAAGTTATATTAGAAAAATTACCCTCTCTTTCATCTGGGTTGTATTATACCAAGATTAGTGCAATTGAATCACATGCTACTGTAAACCAGAAGTTTACTAGCCCAAATGAATTCATAACTTGGCACGACCGACTGGGTCATCCAGAAACAACCATGACGAGGAGAATTATTGAAAACTCTCATGGGCATTCACTAAAGAACCAGAAGATTCTTAAAACTAGTGAATTTTGTTGTGCTGCATGTTCTCAGGAAAAGTTAATTTTAAGGCCATCACCAGTAAAGATTGGGTTTGAGTCCTTTGAATTCCTAGAAAGGATTCAAGGTGATATATGTGGACCTATTCATCCACCATGTGGATCTTTTAGATATTTTATGGTCCTGATAGACGCATCTTCGAGATGGTCACAATGTGTGCTTATTATCCTCTCGCAACCTGGCGTTTGCGAGGTTACTGGCTCAAATTATTCAATAAAAAGCACAATTTTCAGAAAATCCAATCAAACCAATTTGTCTTGATAATGCTGGTGAATTTACTTCCCAAGCGTTTGATGCTTATTGTATGGCTAATGGAATAAGTGTTGAACATCCAGTAGCTTATGTTCACACACAAAATGGGTTAGCAGAATCACTTATTAAACACCTCCAATTAATTTCTAGACCCCTGCTTATGAGAACAAATCTCCCAACCTCGGTTTGGGGCATGCTATTTTACATGCCGCAGCACTTATTCGTTTGAAGCCAACGAGTTACCATAAGTTCTCTCAGATGCAATTAGCTTTTGGCCAGCAACCAAATGTCTCCCATTTAAGAATATTTGGGTGTGTGATATATGTTTCTATTGTACCACCTAATCGCACCAAAATGAGACCCCAAAGAAAATTAGGGATATATATTGGATATGATTCTCCCTCTATAGTGAGGTATTTTGAAATACAAACTGGAGATGTATTTAAAGCCCGGTTTGCAGATTGTCATTTTAATGAATAAAAATTTCCAACATTAGGGAGAGAGAGAATAAGCAAATGAACAAAATTGGAATGCATCATCGTTGATGCATTTAGATCCTCGATCAGGGCAATGCGAACTAGAAGTTCAAAAGATTATACATTTGCAAAGAATAGCAAATGAATTTTCTGACACATTTTTCGATACAAAAAGGATAACTAAATCTTATATACCAGCGGAAAATACCCTAATTTGAATTGATGTCCCAGTAGGACAAGTAGCCACTGAAGCAAATTCACGCCAGAAGCGTGGCAGGCCTGTCGGTTCCAAAGATAAAAATCTTCGAAAGAGAAAAGAGGTAAATAATATTCTTGTTGAAAAAGATATAGTAGAGACACCTGCAGTTGTCAAAAATTCTGATATAGTGTTAATGCCAGAAGACGTTCAGGTACCTAAAAATTGTGAAAATGACGAGATCTCGATAAATTATGTCTTTATAGGAGAGAAATGGGACCAAAATAAGACAATTGTCAATGAAATATTTGCATATAATGTGGCATTAAATTTCATGCATGAAAGTAAGGATCTTGAACCAAGATCAGTCAAAAAATGTCGACAAATAAATGATTAGCCAAAATGGAAAGAAGCCATGAAGGCTGAATTAGACTCACTTGCAAAACGTGAAGTCTTTGGACCTGTAGTCCGTACACCAGAAGATGTAAAACCTGTTGGATACCGATGGGTATTTGTGAAAAAACGAAATAAGAAAAATGAAGTTGTGCACTATAAAGCCCGACTTGTGGCACAAGGTTTTTCACAAAGGCCCGGTATAGATTATGAAGAAACGTATTCTCCTGTAGTGGATGCGATAACATTGCGTTATTTGGTCAGTTTATCTATATATCATTAACTGCATATGCATTTAATGGATGTGGTAACAGCCTATTTATACGACTCATTAGATCGAGATATCTATATAAAAGTCCCTGAAGGACTAAAGATATCTAAACCATCCAATGAATATTCGCAAGGGTTATACTCAGTCAAATTGTAAAGATCTTTATACTGTCTAAAGCAATCTGGACGAATGTGGATTAATCGTCTTACTGAGTATCTGGCCAAAAATGGATTCAAGAATGATGATATATGTCCATCTACATCTGGGTTCATTATAATTGCTGTGTATGTTGATGATTTAAATATCATTGGAACTTCTGAAGAGATTCCAACAATTATAAAATCTCTGAAAGAAGAGTTTGAGATGAAAGATCTTGGAAGGACTAAATTTTGTCTCGGCCTACAGATCAAGCATACAAAAAATGGGATCTTTATTCATCAAGCGACATACACAGAGAATATTTTGAAAATATTTTATATGGATAAGTCACATCCCTTGAGTACCCCAATGATAGTAAGATTTTTGGATGTGAAAAAGGATCAATTCCGTCCTAAAGAAGAAAATGAAGATATCCTTGGTCTTGAAGTACCATATCTTAGTGCCATTGGAGCGCTGATGTATCTTGCTAATAATACGCGACCCGATATATCATTTGCTGTGAATTTACTAGCAAGATATAGTTCCTCTCCAACCAAAAGACATTGGAGTGGAATCAACAAATCTTTCGATATCTTCATGGGATGGTTGATATGGGATTGTTTTATCCCTATGGATCCAAGTCACAATTAGTTGGCTATGCAGATGCTGGATACTTGTCTGATCCACTTAAAGGAAGATCTCAAACAGGATATCTGTTCACATATAGTGGTACAGTTATATCATGGAGGTCCACAAAATAGACGATAGCAGCAACCTCCTCTAATCATGCTGAAATACTCGCGATACATGAAGCTAGTTGCGAGTGTTTTTTGCTCAGGAGTTTGATCCAATATATTCTGTCATCATGTGGACTGATTGACCATAAGATAGCTTTAACTGTCCTGTTTGAAGATAATACAGCATGCATTGCTCAGCTTAAAATCAGATACATCAAAGGTGATAGAATAAAGCATATTTCTCCCAAATTTTTCTTCACTCATGATCTTCAAAATCAAGGGACAATTGATGTCCAACAGATCCGCTCAAGTGACAATCTGGCAGATTTATTTACAAACTCACTCCCAAAATCCTCCTTTGAAAGATTGGTACATGAGATTGGGATGTGCCGATTTCGAGACAATAAATGATGTCAACAAGTGGGGGAGGCTGTACTCTTTTTTTCTTGGTCAAGTTTTTTTCTCATTGGGTTTTTCTTGATAAGGTTTTTAATGAGGCAGTCCCCATCACAAAGGATTTTGTACTCTTTTTCCTTCACTAAAGTTTTTTTCCATTTGGGTTTTTCTTTAGTAAGGTTTTAACAAGGCATAATCCTAAATAGTCATTCAAGGGGGAGTGTTACGATAAGAACAATAATGAATGACCATGGGTGGCTCACCTTTTCCATACTGAAGTTCATTGTTACCAAAGTCCTTGTATTTAATAATAGTGGAAAAAAGGTAGCCTCCTTACATGTATATATAGAGGTTAAACCTCGGTACGTAACACACAATTATAGCAATAAAATAATCTTCATTCTCTCTCTCTTATATTATTCTCTCTTATACTTTACTACAATAGTATTAAATATATCTATTAATATAGTAATTCTAGTAAACATTACTATTAGAGCTATCAAGTTATATTTCATATTTTATATTTGTTACCTCTTCCTTATTTATTTATTTAGTTATTCTACAACAAAAATTATCTTATTTAACTTTATTTTCGTATTTTTGTATATAATATCTATGATTATATATTTATTATATGTTTAATTATTTTGTTAGTCTTTATAATCTTATCAAATTTGTAATTAAGTTTATATTTTATTTTTTTCAATTGGGTCTTTATTTATATTGCTTTTAATTTTATAATTAGTCAATTAGGTTTGTTTTAGTATAAAACATGTTAGAGTTAATTGAATATTTTTTCAAAAATTAAAAACTTAATTAAATATTTGACTGTATGTATTTTAAAAAAAATATTCTGTTAATTTTAGTATTTTTGACATAAAAATAATTTAATTACAAAATTAAAAATAATATAGGAACTCAATTAAAAAAATATAAAAATTTAATTAAAAATTTAATAAAATTATAGGATCAACAAAATAATGAAACTTTTATTATATCTAAAGTTATGTATTTATTTTAGTACTAATTAAATAATACAAAATGAAGAAACAAATGCATTATGATTTCTTATATGCAAGTTATGACTTTCTATAATTCTTATATGATGTTCAAACATTATAAGCTTATTTGGAAACCATTTAATATTAAAAAATAATTTTATTTTTTTTAAGAAAAGAATTTATTTTTATTTAAAATTCAATTCTATGAGTTGAAATGTCTATGATATATTAAAAGAATAGAATTCAATTTTAAAAAATGTGAAAATAGATTTAAAATTAGATTTTTTTTAATCTGATTTATAAATAAAAAAATAAGAATTGAAATTCTCAAAAAAATTAAATAATTTATTTTTAATTATTCTAAAATAAAAAAATAATTCTAACTCTTGAGTGAATTTTAATTCTTAACACTCCAAACAAATTATATACATTATCTAGCTATTTCCATTTCAAGGATAGCCAACCCCATAGTCCCACTGATAAAAGGTCATGCACAAACATTCAAATTCAACTTCTTTGTCCAAATATAATGCTTCATTACATTATACACTAGAAATTCAAATGATAAGTTCAAGTATCGATTTTACTACCCCGTAAAGAGAGCAAAACATGGGATATCACTCTGGATATTTGAGATTCATCTTCAACTTGGAATAATAAGGATTAACAGGGCCCTAAATGTTGTATATTTTTACTCTCTACTATAATCCGGGATCCAGGTAAATGCTTCGCGTGTCAATGGCAATGGTTGGGTGCCTGTGACGGCGACTTGACGGTTACTTTTGACATAGACTATTTAGTTTGCGAGTTTTACATTATTATAAGGAGCTCAGGTCACAAAAGTTGACAAATATTAAAAAATGTTGGCAAGGGTAATTTTGACATTTTACTTCAATTGTGTTATTAAGATTTGGAATTTAGAAATCAATTTTCCTAGGAACTAAGAAGGGTATAACCAACAACAAGCTAATAAACATGTTTAAATTGTACTTTGTACTAATTAATTGTCATTAATTATTGATTATTTAAATTTTATTTCTTAAAAAATATAAAATTAATTATTATTAATTACCTCTTCTTATTCTAATTCATATTTTATCATTTACTATGCAAATCATAATTCTTCTTTGAAAAAAACATCTAAAACAAAAAAAAAACACCAAAACATAAGATAAAGAATTATCCAAATACTAAAAAAAATACAAAATATAGAAAAAAGAATCATCCAAAATTAATAAAAGGAATCATCCGAAATTTAGGAAAAAGAAACATAAAATACTAGTTAAAAGAATCATTCAAAACCAAATAGGAAAACGAGAAGAAGAAGAGCCGTAGGGTGACTAGCGACGACATTTTGGACGGTGTTGCGTGCACAGTAAGGGACTCACGGTGGCGCGTTGCGAGGAGGATGCCACGGAGACTGCGCATCGCAAGTGGAGGAATCGCCATGGATCAGAGCAGTTGATCGCGCGTCGCGAATAGATGCCTGGCGGTATCTATGTCACAACAGACGGGGGCCGCGGCAGTGCAGATGTGTCGGGATGGTGGGCGACGACGTCGACGAAATCTTCTTTGTGAAGGAAAGGCTCGGCGTGATAGTCGTTGCAGGAGAACGGAGATGTTATTTAGTCGGGAACACCACTTGACCACGCTCATGAACGTCACCGGCAATGGCAGTGTAATACCCTCACTACCAGAATGTCATGCTTCCGACTGCACCACTCTGATAGCAAGAAGTATTACGACTACTTTATATACTTAATATTAAAATAGGAGCCTGTGACTCAACTTCGTATCGTTGATTTTTTTGAAAACCGGAAATAAATACTTTATCTTAAAAAAACAAGCAGGCATATATTCATATACAAGACTTCTAACATAATATCTTATAATATAATATATATAAAACATACAACTCCTATCCCTCTTACAAAATTGTAAAAAAAACAAAGACGTGGGAAGAAAATAATCTAATTAATACAACAACATATAAACCAAACGCAGTATAACTCTTCTTAATGCTTCTTTATCCGGTTCCTGAAAAGGTAAAGCTGCAGGGGTAAGAACCTAACCACACGGTCTCACCACGGAGTTTCAAAATTGTCATAAGAAGATATTTAATAAGAAAACTATTTTCAAGCTCAGTGATTATCATTGCCTTATGAATCTTTTAAAGACCACTAGGAAATCGTTCAAAAACCTTTTCAAAGAAACAATGTTTAATCTTTCAGAAATCCGAAACATTTCCTTTCTTATAAGAAAATCTCAATTAGAAATCAACCACGCAATCAAACAACACAATCATTAATTCAGCATCAAAGTTTATTCTCAAATGTAGCACTCCAGGACAAACACAAGCAAGACAGACAAGGAAAGTACAGGTTTAGGTAGCATTTACAGCAAATAGTTCAAGTAGCAGTTAAGAACAGTTTAGCAATTAGGCAAACCAAAACAAGTTCAAACCCAAGCAAAACATACAAATGCATATGATGCATGCCTGTCCTATGGCTGATGAGGCTCATCTGTCGGTTATTCAGCCAACCCAACAAGTCTGAATTGAACTTAGACTGTCCCCCGACGTGCATCTCCAAGAGTCTATGCATAGCTTTTTCTCAAATAATCAATATTACTCAATGGGGGTTACATTCCTGGGAATTTATATAGTGTCCGATCACACTTACGTCGTAGGGTCAACAGAGTATCAAGTTTTCAATCTGGTACACGTGGTTGCAAGCCATGGTATTTTATCCAAGGAACCTCGTATCTCAGATAATTCAAATTCATAAGCCATGTGAATAATTCAAAGTTCATATCTCAACATTCTCAACATTCTCAACATCATAATCATTCATCATTCCAAATCTCATTTCCAAATTCATTCAAAAACCATATTTCAAAGAAAATCCTCATCATCCTTCTTTCCATTCCATCCATTAACGATCCCAATTCAAAATATAATTCTTTCTTTGATAAATAAATCAATCTTAAAACATATAATGTTTAAAAACAAATCTTGTTAATTAATTACTTCAAATAAAACTTGCAATTTTATAAAATTTCGGCAGCATCTCCTCTAAAATTTGGACACTGCCACCCTTTTCAGGTCCCATACAAACATTTCTCAAATATTTTCTCAACCATTTTTAAATCTCAAACATTTTCCAGAGTTGAACCAGTTTCAATATCAATTTATTTTCAAATCAAACCAATTCCAACAATAAAACTCTTTTTAAAATCAAATCAGCTCAAATATTAAATCATTTATAAAATCAGACCAACTCAAAATCAAATCGCTCCCAGAATTAATTTATTTTCATATCTCAAATTATTTCCAAAATCGATTCATTTATATTACCAAGTAAACTCTAAAACCAAGAAAATTCATCTTTCATAATAATCAAGTAAATAACATTTCAAACCGATTTTTACTGACAATCATACACCACTCACGCAATCAAGCACCCAAGAATCCAATCCAACAAACCATCACATCCACAAGACAAATATAATCATAGAAGTATATCTTTTTGCGTCAATGTCTATTTATCACAACTCTGTAATGTAAAATAGATTTTAAGAAAACCCTACCTCGATGTCTCAATCGCATAATTTAACTCAATAATCCCCTTTATCCCCAATTCATGGCAGCAATAGCGATCATAGCAGCTCCATTATCAATTATGACTTTGCAATATATAAATCGACAGTGGCTAAAATGAAAATTTATTTCTGTAATTAAAGTAAGGGTAGCACAAGGAAACCAAATAGCAGTAGGATAAGGCAGAAACATTATAAATTTCAGAATTAAAGGAGTTGAAATCAAAATATAGGAAGAATAGTGCTATCAGAGACAACAACATTCAATAGTTCCAAACAATGGCGGCTAGGATTAGCTTAGAAGGAATTAAGGATTATTGTTTCAATTAGGATTCAATTAGGGTTTTATTTGGGAATTTAGAGTTAGGGTAAAATTCATGTGAGTAATATAACAATTTTATAAAATTAAGAGTAATAAGATAATTAAAACCAATTTTAACTCAACACTAGTATTTAAAAAATACTATTTAATTATCAACTTACAAATTATTTTTAAATAAATATTCTAATTCAATAATTAGAGATAATATAATTAATTTCTTTTATTCATAAAAATTAAAGTATTTTTCAAATCACAATTATTTAAATCAAACCATGTAAATATATATATATAAATTTTCAAATACTGGTTAAGCCATAAGACTTATATATAAGAAAAGAGTGTGGTGTAAAGCAAAAGTTACAAGATAGGCTCAAAATAAGGAGGTTACATGGTAACAACATTAAGGGCTTTACATATCTCACCATCGCACTCTCAACTGTACTTTATCGCACAATTCATCTCAGAGTTCTCAACTTCAGTTATTTCTCAAACCCACATTCGGTCACAAGCATAACATCGACAAAACTCTTTTGCGTAGAACACAGCTCCATAACATTTTGTGGCATCGCACATTTACAAGTTTCACCGTTCGCATTCACTAACCGTGTCCTAAGAATTAACGTATTACTTGCCGTATCTAAGATCGCACGTGACATTGAAACAAATTTCGAGTATACTCATAAGGATACAAGACCTCAGAAAAAAAAGATAAGTGACAAGGACAACACTCACAAGGATTTGAAAAACTGCTGAATTCACAAGTACACAAGGATATACAACCAATGAAGAATGTTAGGTCAAAAATCAAATCACAAGTTTAAGAAACGATCTCAAATCAAAGAAATTCAACAGAAACATTAAGAAGAAAATAGTGCAGCAGTTTGAAACAAAACTAAACCGAGTCAAGGAAGTATGAGATCATAGGAGAAAAATAACTAAATCCAATGATAATGCTCACAAAATTTTTAAAGTATGACTAGAAACATCTTCGAATACATTGTTTATAAAGAATGAAAAATTTAAGGAAAAATCATTTCATGTTCTAAAAGAGAAAATGAGTACCAAACATCCTTCACAAGATTAATAAAAACGTAAATGTGGCATTATTTCAATATAAATTCAAGTGAAAATAGTTTACACAAAGTTTGTGAATGGAAGGATTAATTTGGGTAAAAGTAAAATTGTAGTTTCTCTTCTTTTTCAAGCATGCATGAGAACTATGATCTTGTTGGAAGAAAACTTGAGATAAAGTTTTGCTTATAAGAGGAAAAGAAGATGCATTACAATAAAACAGATTTAAATCACATATAAAAGTTTTCAAAGTAAGGGAGTGTAAACTAAGTTAAAAGCGATTTTGTTAAAACTTCAAGAGATGGTTGTGTCGCTCCAAAATAAATTCAAGTTACAGCAAAAAGAGGCACTGCCCAAATAAAGGAATGCAGAGTCAAAAACAACCTTACATAAAAATAAATCAAATCTTATTTAAAAAGGCTTAAAACAATCAAAGAATATACTAGAAATCACACCTTATAAGGATATTCAATAATATTAAAATACAGTAAGTACGTTCAAAGAGATACAAATCGCAGGAAAAGAAGAATAAGTGACAAGGATAAGATTCACACGAAATCGGAAGGAGGTGTAGGATTACAATTAGGCAACAATGTATAAACATGAGAAAACATTTCAGAAAGAGTCATTTCGCATCTTCACAGGAAATATTGAATCTAGGAACTCCAAAGAAAACAAGAAAAGGGTAGTGGTAAATTGGATCAAAACAAACTGAAACTAAATTAGAGAAGCACAAAGTTTACAAAAATATGAAGGAATGGTTCTAGTCACTAACAAACTAGGATGGTTAAAAGTTGTGAAGTATGTCAGAAGAAAGAATTGAAATACAAGTAGGAAAGAAATTTGATTTCAAAGAACTTCAATAGAAATCCTAAAAGAGAACATGGTGATTATTTACAAAATTCTTGCGTCATATTAAAACAATTTCAAGTCAAACTAGATTATGTAAGATTTGTGAAATAAAAATTAGTTAGGTTAAGGATAAAATATTTTCTCGAAAACCTTGAAAGACATTTTACATAATAAAATAAGAATTTGCATAAAAATAATTACGTGGTTGGTAGGAATTCAAGTTGTAATCCTAGGAAGGAATTTGAATCTAAGAATTTCGAAAGGAACAATCAAAAGGTAGAACGGTGCACTCTTTTGAATCGAATTTAAGGTGGGTTGAAAAGAATATTAAAAATCAATGGTAGCGTCCACAAAGAATGGATAAACTAAATAAGGAATGAATTCACTTTTTCAAAAGAAATATAAAAGGTATTGCATCAAACAACTCAAATTAAAATTAGATAAGCAAAATTTATAAAATAAAACTTAATCATGAGTAGAAATATTTTTTTTCAAAAAAATCTTGAAAAAAATACTTAGATGCAAAATCTCATAAGAATATGTATAAAATTGTAATAAAATTGGAAGTAAATCAAGTTCTAGTCAATGAAGAAAATTCAAAATAGAAATTGTTTTCACATGTCTATAGAAGAAAATAGATGGAGTATTGCAGATAAACATATTTAAACCATATAAAGAAAATTTTTAATCCATTTAGGAAAGTATATGCTAAATTAAGAGTGATCTCATCAAAAATTTGAAGGGTGGTTGTGAAACAGAATTAAATAGGAAAAGAGTCAATTGAAAACTTTTTCAATCTAACACAAGAACCCTAGAAATAGACTGTAAGGGATGATGCATCTCACCAACACAAGCTCAGTTTACGTCAAGGAGAGACACAATTCACGAAGAAGAAATCAAGGGTAGAAGCTATAATATCAAAATCTAAGAGATAATAAAAAATATGATCAAATCAAAGTATACATTAAATATGATGCAAAAGAATCAAGTTACATAATTAGCTTAATTCGAACCATAACTTTCAAGGTTCAAATCGCTCAAGACTTAGGAATCATACATTACGCCAAAATAGGTTTAAGATCAGATCAATGAGAACATGTTTTCATGAAGAAGAACATAGTCAATAATAAGGATAGATATATTTTGAAAGTCTCAAGCAAATTCTAAGAAATACAGTCAAACAAGATTATGGATAAATAATAAAATATGGTCGGAGAATGGTCAAATCATGGTTCAAGAAAGGAATTTTTGAATCAAGGAATTTCAATGAGGATAGAAAAAAAATGATTCGCCAACCTAAGCGACGTAAACAAGAATCATAAATTGAAACCAAGCATGAAAAGCGGACTCTAACATCTGCAAACCACGTGACTCGCATTACCTTTTACTTATCAATTCCTCTTCCCCTACAATAACCTATTAACTTTCTCGTTCACATAAGCCATCAATATTAAGTTGGCCAAACTTAATATCAATAGATATGCAACGGTAAGCTAATAGCGTTAATCAGTAGGCAGTCATGTGCATAAAACTCTAATTCTCGCTATCTGAATGAGACCTATTACATGACAGACGCTCAGAGTATACAATTGAAGCAGAGTTCGCCCATTACTCAGGCTCTACAAGAAATACCACTCTGATACCATAATGTAACACCCTCACTACCAGAATGTCATGCTTTTGGCTACACCACTCTGATAGCAAGAAGTATTACGACGATTTTATATACTTAATATTAAAATAGTAGCCTGTGACTCAAATTCGTATTGTTGATTTCTTTGAAAACCGGAAAGAAATACTTTATCTTAAAAAAAACAAGCAGGCATAGATTTATATACAAGAATTCTTACATAATATCTTATAATATAATACATATAAAACATACAACTCCTATCCCTCTTACAAAATTATAAAAAAACAAAGACGAGGGAAGAAAATAATCTAATTAATTCAACAACATATAAACCAAATGCAGTATAACTCTTCTTAATGCTTCTTCATCCGGTTCCTGAAAAGGTAAAACTGCAGGGGATAAGAACCTAACCACACGGTCTCACCACGGAGTTTCAAAGTTTTCATAAGAAGATATTTAATAAGAAAAATATTTTCAAGCTCAGTGATTATCATTGCCTTATGAATCTTTTAAAAACTAGTAGGAAATCGTTCAAAAACCTTTTCAAAGAAACAATGTTTAATCTTTCAGAAATTCGAAACCTTTCCTTTCTTATAAGAAAATCTCAATCAGAAATCAACCACGCAATCAAACAACACAATCATTAATTCAGCATCAAAGTTCATTCTCAAATGTAGCACGCCAGGACAAACACAGGCAAGACAAACATAGAAAGCACAGGTTTGGGTAGCAGTTACAGCAAATAGTTCAAGTAGCAGTTAAGAACAGTTTAGCAATTAGGCAAACCAAAATAAGTTCAAATTAAACACAAGCAAAACATACAAATGCATATGATGCATGCCTGTCCTATGGCTGATGAGGCTCATCTGTCGGTTATCCAACCAACTCGACAAGTCTGAATTGAACTTAGACTATCCCCCGACGTGCATCCCCAAGAGTCTATGCATAGCTCTTTCTCAAATAATTAATATTACTCAATGGGGGTTACATTCCTGGGAATTTATATAGTGCCCGGTCACACTTACGTCGTAGGGTCAACAGAGTATCAAGTTTTCAATCTGGTACACGTGGTTGCAAGCCATGGTATTTTATCCAAGGAACCTCGTATCTCAGATAATTCAAATTCATAAGCCATGTGAATAATTCAAAGTTCATATCTCAACATTCTCATTATCATAATCATTCATCAATCCAAATCTCATTTTCAAATTCATTCAAAAATCATATTTCAAAAAAAATCATCATCATCCTTCTTTCCATTCCATCCATTAACGATCCCAATTCAAAACATAATTCTTTCTTTGATAAATAAATCAATCTTAAAACATATAATGTTTAAAAACGAATCTTTTTAATTAATTACTTCAAATAAAACTTGCAATTTTATAAAATTTTGGTAGCATCTCCTCTAAAACTCGGACACTGCCACCCTTTTCGGGTCCCATCCAAACATTTCTCAAACCTTTCCTCAACCATTTTCAAATCTCAAACAGTTTCCAGAGTTGAACCAGTTCCAATATCAGTTTATTTTCAAATCAAACCAATTCCAACAACAAAACTCTTTTTAAAATCAAATCAGCTCAAATATTAAATCATTTATAAATCATACTAACTCAATCAAACCGCTCCCAGAATCAATTTATTTTCATATCTCAAATTATTTTCAAAATCGATTCATTTATATTACCAATTAAACTCTAAAACCAAGAAAATTCACCTTTCATAATAATCAAGTAAATAACATTTCAAACCGGTTTTTACCAACAACCATACACTACTCACACAATCAAGCACCTAATAATCCAATCCAACAAACCATCACATCCACAAGGCAAATATAATCATAGAAGTATATCTTTTTGCGTCAATGTCTATTTATCACAACTCTATAATGTAAAATAAATTTTAAGAAAACCCCTACCTCGATGTCTCAATCGCATAATTTAGCTCAATAATCCCCTTTATCTCTAATTCATGGCAGCAGCAGCGATCTTAGCAGCTCCATTATCAATTATGACTTTGCAATAGATAAATCGACAGTGGCTAAAATGAAAACATATTTCTGTAATTAGAGTAAGGGTAGCACAAGAAAACCAAATAGTAGTAGGATAAGGCAGAAACATTATAAATTTCAGAATTAAAGGAGTTGAAATCAAAATAGGAAGAATAGTACTACCGGAGACAACAACATTCAGTAGTTCCAAACAAGGGTGGCTAGGATTAGCTTAGAAGGAATTAGGGATTATTGTTTCAATTAGGGTTTTATTTGGGAATTTAGAGTTAGGGTAAAATTCATGTGAGTAATATAACAATTTTATAAAATTAAGAGTAATAAGATAATTAAAAACCTATTTTAACCCAACACTAGTATTTAAAAAAATACTACTTAATTATCAACTTACAAATTAGTTTCAAATAAATATTCTAATTCGATAATTAGAGATAATATAATTAATTTTCTTTATTCCTAAAAATTAAAGTATTGAGTTTTCAAATCACAATTATTTAAATCGAACCGTGTAAATTCTTATTATTCTACAATTCCTAAATTTTATAATTTCAATATGAAAATTATCCAATAATTATAAAATTAGATAAAATTTCTAGTCTAATTATCAAAACTTGATTTAGTTAGCTTTAATAAAATAATTTCTAAAATTAAAATCTTTAATAAATAAATAAACTTAAATTGACTCATAACAAGATCTTTCAAAAGTTTTGGGTCTTACAGGCGGTACGCACTGAGAAGAGACGATGAGGCAGCCACGGGTTGATTGCTTTGATGGAGAGCATGGGTACAATTGTCGAGTTGATGAGTGAAAAGATGCACCGCAACCGTGAAAAACTTGCACCACGATCAAGAATGGCACCGCACCACTAATGACGGCAAGGACGGCGGCGAACCGAGCAAGATGGGACGGGTGGAATGGTTAGATGGAAAAAGTCGGCGCTATTGCTGTGTAAAAGAGTGAACCGATGCACCGCAGCCGTGGAGAAGGAGAGAGGGTGAAGACCCGGACGTTGCGAGTCCAATCCCGTGATTCACGTCAAAATATTTAAACGTATCACTCAAAGCTTCTTTTGGCATATAAGCAATTAATAACAAATATTTTGAATTATAATTGAATAAAATTAATTAAAATAATTATAATTAATTGTGTTGTTCAATTCTTGGCTGGTTATACTTTATTCCATATACTTTTCCTTTAAAACTGGGTTATAACTTAGAATCATGTCATGTCAACTCTTACTAAAACTACCAAAGCACTTTGGTTTAGCATGTTGGTTATTTCTGTTAACAAAGACGAATTTTTATACTGTTGGATATTTTTATTAAATTTTAAACTATTTTAGGTTTAATTATTCTGTTGGTCCTTATAGTTTTGTAAAATTTTTAATTAGGTCCCTGTTGATTGGGTTTTTGACGGTATAGAATTTCACAAATGAATTCTCGTTGCAAGTATAGTTTCCAAACCAATCAAAAATCCTTTCATACAAAAGATTGTTTGTCACAAGTAACAAACCCCTAATTTTATAAACCGAAGTATTCAAACCTCGGGTCGTTCTCCCTAGGAATTGTAATGAAGTGTCTTGTTATTGGTTGTGATGTGTTTTGGGGTTTTGGATAAGAAGCATGAAAAGTAAATGGCAATAAAAATAAACTAACAACTATAAAAGGCTCTTGGCAAGGTATGAAAATTAGAAGTCCTATCCTAGTTATCCTTCTCAATTGTGATGAGAATTGTTCATTGCTACCACTTAGTTAACCCTTACTAAATAAAGGAAAGTCAAGTGGATGAATTGACTTGAGCCACAAGTCCTAGCCAACTCCCAAGGAAAGACTAGCTTTAGTGCACTCCAAACCAATTAGCAATCTCTCCAATTACCAATCAACAAAGGAATTAGATAACTCAAGTGTCACTAATTACTCTACCTAGGCCAAGAGGAACAAAA
>NC_029775.3:93945590-93948996 GCF_000817695.3 Arachis duranensis | reverse complement strand
GTTATGGTCATTTAAGTGCGAAGAGGTCAGCTTGACAGCTTTCCGGTTCTTTCATTTCTTCATGAGTTCTCCAACTTTTCATGCTTCTTTCTTCATTCCCTTGATCCAATCTTTGCCTCCTAAACCTTAAATCACTTAACAAACATATCAAGGCATCTAATGGAATCAAGGTGAATTAAATTTATTTATTTTAAGACCTAGAAAGCATGTTTTCACTCTTAAGCATAATTAAAGGAGAATATACAAAACCATGCTAATTCATTGGGTAAATGTGAGAAAAGGTCTACAAAATACTCTAAATTCAATACAAGATAAACCGTCAAATTGGGGTTTATCAACCTCCCCACACTTAAACCTTAGCATGTCCTCATGCTAAACCAAGAATGAAATAAGGGTTACGACACTTATTCAATGGGAACTAACTAAATGCGTGATGCAATCTACCTATATGCAACTATCTACATGAATGCAATTGCTTGGTCAAAATAAATCAATTCCCAAGAAGTATATATGCACAAGGGCTAAGGACTAACAAGTCTAATCCACAATTGAATTGAGTTATTAAATATTTTTACAAACTTGCATGAGAAGAGATGATCATAGGTGGAAACATGTAATTGAGCATCAAACCCTCACCGGATGTGTTTGCACTCTATTCGCTCAAGTGTTTAGGGTTGATTCTCTCAATTCTCTCCTAATCATGCTTTCTAAGATTTGTTTTTCTTCTAACAATCAACAAATATTTCATGCATGCATACATATATCATGAGGTCTTTTCATAGGTTGTAATGGGGTTAGGGTCAAGGTAGGATGCATATTTGGTTAAGTGAGTTTGGAATTTGAATCTTTGATAAGCATAAACTTTCCACTTAACCTATATAATAACCTATACAATTAAATTCTACTCTAACTACCCATTCTACTCACTTTTTCACATACTCATGCATCCCTTTTCATTTCACAACACTTATGCATTGATCTTATTGAGCTTCGCTTTGGGGCATTTTGTCCCCTTTTTATTATTTTTCTTCTTTTTTTTCTTTCTTTTTCTATTTTTTCTTTTCTTTTCCATATTGTTTTTCTTTTTTTTTTCTTTCTATATACAAGAGCATCAATGCATAAGGTTTTACATTTGATCAATACATGAGTATGTACCCAATTCCCAATATTTTCAATAACAATACAAAATACCCTTTTATTCACCCAATGTCCCAAGGTTCCCACACTTGAATGATACTCACACACACTAGCCTAAGCTAATCAAAGATCCAAATAAGGAACAATTATTGTTTTTCACTTAAAGGCTTGTAATGTGCTAAAATTAAGAACAAGTGGGTTAATCGTAGGCTCAAATATGACTAACAATGGAAGATAAAAGGTAAGGCTATTTGGGCAAGTAAGCTCAATGAAATGATGGCCTCAATCATATAAATGCATGAATACAAGGAATAATGGACATATAGACTCAAACAAATCAAAGATCACAATCATAGAAAGAGAATAATACACACAAGAAGGAAAATAAGTGGTTATAAGATGTAACCACACCATTAGGCTCAAAACTCACTTGCTTGTGTTCTTAGCTCATAAATCATGTTCCACAAGATATATAATTCAAGCAAATTTTATGAAAAGTTTTCACTCAAATCAATTGGTGTGCCCTATAGATAGAAATCTTGAAAATTCATTATTTTGACTAAGCTTATTTTGTATATATATGCAAAACTAAGAAAATGCAAGTAAAAATCCTAAAATCTTAGAATGAAATGCAAAAGTGTTGGAATTAGAAACTTGTCACCTAAAATCGCCGACCGGTCGGACGACCTCCCCACACTTAAAAGTTTGCACCGTCCTCGGTGCACTCAAAGATAAGCAAGGGGGTACGGCGACTCTTCAGATTGCTACGTGTTCTTAGTCTTGCTTCCGTTATTGCTTGTGGTGCATTCATCATGAAAAACAAAAATATAACACCATAAGATGAGAAAACAAAAGCAAGGAAGCATACATTGTTGGAATGAGGTAAATCACTAGAAATGAGTGAGTGAATTAGTGTGACATTAATGACAAATAAGTGTGTGAATTCTAAATTGCACAGTTTAGAACACACATTAGCATAAAAATCTATGTCACAAAAGAGGCATGCACTTTACTCATTCTAGTATGCTGGAGATGCTTTAAGTGAACTTGTAAGGTAAGACAAGCATTAAAGAAGCATGG
Source organism: Arachis duranensis (assembly GCF_000817695.3). Taxonomy (NCBI): domain Eukaryota; kingdom Viridiplantae; phylum Streptophyta; class Magnoliopsida; order Fabales; family Fabaceae; genus Arachis; species Arachis duranensis. The sequence continues at coordinate 93,946,779 of NC_029775.3, read as the reverse complement.
AAGCATTCAAGCTAAAATATATGGATGCGTATGAACATGAACATAATGCATTAGGGTAAATGCATAACATCCATCAAGAAATTGCCCACTCAAAGAGAGAGTTCAAATCACATGGTGGCTAGCTACAACATGCAATTTAAAAGAGTTACAATCTTAAAGGCAATTCTCATCACTTGGTATTTTTCGAAAGGTAAGCATGAAGAACTTAAAACCAAGTAACAAAATATAACCTCAATCATAGAATCCAACAAAGATTGTCTAAAAATATTCATGCTAAAATAGCATTTAGACAATAAGAGGCAACAATGTGTAGTAAACAAGATCAATAAGCCAACACTTATAATGAAAACGGAGAAAATAAAATGAAAACTAAACCAAAACTAACTAATCAACTAACTAACTAACTAATTAACTAACTAACTAACTAATAACTAACAAAAATAAATGGTTATCGATGGTGTTTGGAAGTGTTGGATGAGGGGTCGAAGAAGGGAAGAAGAAAGGGGAAGGAAAGAAATGAAAAGAGGAGAAGAAAAGAAATGGATGGAAGAAAGGGCATCCACGCGTACGCGCGCATGGCGCGTGAGCGCGGATGGTGGTGTAATGGGCGCGACGCGTACGCGTACAGGGTGCATCCGCGTCGATGGCTTATTCCGAGAGTGGCGCGTACGCGTCATGTGCGCGAGCGCGCAAAGAGGTTTGTGCCAAAGGCACAACGTTGGTGCGGCGCAGGCACAACTCTCTGGAAAAATGCATGGAGGGTGAAACTTCTCAATCCACGCGTACGCACGCATGGCGCGCTTGCGTGGGTGGTCCAAAACGCTTGATGCACGCGTACGCACGCAGTGCGCGTACGCGTGGATGGTGCTCTGTTTTTCAAAATTTTTTTTTGCTATGTTTTTTTGCACCAATCCAAGCATTCTAAACCTCCAAACAGCTACCAAAACACTATAAAACCTTATTTAACATACTAAACTACCAATTAAACTCAACTAACTAAACAAAACATGAAATTAAACTAATTCTACCAATTTGTACAAAAGAAAAAATGAGAGGATTTTACCATGGTGGGGTGTCTCCCACCTAACACTTTTGTTTATTGTCCTTAAGTTGGACTTATGGGGAGCTCCTCATCAAGGTGGCTTGTGCTTGTATTCATCTTGGAACTCCCACCAATGCTTGGTTCTCT
>NC_029775.3:93944073-93945476 GCF_000817695.3 Arachis duranensis | reverse complement strand
TAGTCCAACCGGGTGGTGAGTAAGGTGAATTCTCTATATAGTGGCCAACAATCCTCCTAGACCCATCTATTTGAGCACTACTCCAACTTTTATAATTCATGTTTGATGCATCAACCATAATGAGCTTTGATTTGCAACGCCCACCACAAAACCTTTTCCGCTTACGCTTCATCCCACAAACTTCCCTAAGTTGGCCATCCGTTTCAAGCAAACCATATTCAAGTGGGATAATAAAGCTAATAGAAATGAATTTCACCCACTCAAATGAAGGTGTGGATGGCAACCTAGGCAAAGATGCTTCCAAAGATCTTAACAAAGCATAGTCAACCCTCGTTCTTCTATTTCTAGGGACTTCCACCTCTTCACAAGATCTCTTAATCTCAATCCTTTGTTTAACAATTTTATCTAAACCTTTTTCTTTACTCAAATCATAATAGGGAGAGTGAGAAAAATTTACCTCCTCAACGCTTTCAAATCTAATGGGAGAAGGTTCTTCATGCTCAAAGGATTCTTCACCACTAAGACTTGATGCTTGATCTTCATCACCAAGGGAACTCAATCCTTGCTCTATCCCATCCAAGTCTTCATATGGAGTATGCCTTGGAAGGTGTGCACTTTCCTCCCTAGCATCAATTACAATCATCTTGGAGGGGTTTTCTTCAACTCTATGCTCCCATGGAGGCTCCGCATCTCCTAAGTCTTCTACCACTTCTTCCTTGTCTTCAACAATTAAAGCTTCCTCCAATTGTTCCAATACAAGACAACTTTCCTCATTTCCCACCGGAGTTTCCAATCTCTCCTTCATGCTATGTTCTTCATTTGATTCTCCACATGTAGCCATGGGAGTTCCTTGAGTGTTCAAGCATTGGGAGGCTAATTGATTTATTACCGCATCCAAGGCGGCCATGAAATTTTGCACATCCCTTTTCATCTCTTCTTGTCCTTGAACAAGAACACCAAGGGTTTCATCCCTTAGAGGTTGGGGTGGATGGAAGGATTCTTCATTTTGGGGGAAGGGTTCTGGTGCACGAAATTGCAATCACACTTTTGCAACTCCGCGCAACTAACCAGCAAGTGCACTGGGTCGTCCAAGTAATACCTTGCGTGAGCAAGGGTCGATCCCACGGAGATTGTCGGCTTGAAGCAAGCTATGGTTATCTTGTAAATCTTAGTCAGGATATCAGAAATTATCAGGATTGATTGTGAAAAGCAAAAGAACATGAAATGATTACTTGTTTTGCAATAATGGAGAATAGGTTGAGGTTTGGAGATGCTCCATCTTCTGAATCTCTGCTTTCCTACTGTCTTCTTCTTCAAGCACGCAAGGCTCCTTCCATGGCAAGCTGTATGTAGGGTTTCACCGTTGTCAATGGCTACCTCCCATCCTCTCAGTGAAAATGTTC
>NC_029775.3:93942081-93943065 GCF_000817695.3 Arachis duranensis | reverse complement strand
TTGTTGCACAACATGCTCCATGGTTGCTTGAAATTGATCCAATGCTTCCTTGAGACGATCCCTTGACTCTTGTTCCGCTTGGATATCATGATAGGGATCATATGGGTCTTGGATCGATGGACATGAATATTCTTCCATGTGAGGTTGTGGTGGAAGGTAGAATTCATCTTGTGGTTGAAAATTTTCATATGTTGGGGGTGGTTCATCTTGGTAATAATGTGGAGGAGGTGGCTCTTGAAAATGTTGATGTTGGAATTGTGGTGGCTCTATATGTGGTTCATATGGCTCATATGGTTGTTGGTAGGATGGATATGGATTAGGGTCATATGAAGGTGGTTGGTAAGAAGGGGCTTGTGAGTATGGTTGAGAGTTATGTTGAGGATATGGATCATAGGCATATGGTGGTGGTTCTTGAAAGTCACAAGGAGATTCACCATAGCCATTTGATTGATATGCATCATAGAATGGCTCTTCTTCATAGTGCATTGGTGGGGCTTGTTGCCATGAGGATTGATCATATGCATATGACTCCTCCCACCTTTGATTGTCCCATTCTTGATACACATTCTCATTGAAGCTCTCATTACCTACAACATAGTTGTAATCACACTCATAGCCAAAGTGAGAATTCATGCTAGCAAGAGAGGGCAAAAACAAAAAATAGTAACAAATAAAGAGAACAAACTAAAAACTAACAAAGAAGTAAAAAGCAAACATATTCACAATATTCACATATATACAATAACCAATAACATAACACCATTGCAATCCCCGGCAACGGCACCATTTTGATGATTGGGTTTTTGACGGTATAGAATTTCACAAATGAATTCTCGTTGCAAGTATAGTTTCCAAACCAATCAAAAATCCTTTCATACAAAAGATTGTTTGTCACAAGTAACAAACCCTAATTTTATAAACCGAAGTATTCAAACCTCGGGTCGTTCTCCCTAGGAATTGTAATGAAGTGTCTTGTTATTGGTT
>NC_029775.3:93938422-93941221 GCF_000817695.3 Arachis duranensis | reverse complement strand
TTCGCGCCACCATATGTGTAGCAACTATGGCAAATCTTATATCGTTTCGAAGCCCCGGATGTTAGCTTTCTAACCCAACTGAAACCGCATCATTTGGACCTCTGTAGCTCAAGTTATGGTCGTTTAAGTGCGAAGAGGTCGGCTTGACAGCTTTCTGGTTCTTTCATTTCTTCATGAGTTCTCCAACTTTTCATGCTTTCTTTCTTCATTCCCTTGATCCAATCTTTGCCTCCTAAAACTTAAATCACTTAACAAACATATCAAGGCATCTAATGGAATCAAGGTGAATTAAATTTATTTATTTTAAGACCTAGAAAGCATGTTTTCACTCTTAAGCATAATTAAAGGAGAATATACAAAACCATGCTAATTCATTGGGTAAATGTGAGAAAAGGTCTACAAAATACTCTAAATTCAATACAAGATAAACCGTCAAATTGGGTTTTATCAATCCCTGTACTTTTTTTCCTTTCAATTGAGTCATTGCACCAATTTTCTTTTAAATTGGGTCCCTATACTTTTTTTCCTTTTATTTGGATCTCTGCACTAATTTTTTTTCAGTTGAACCCCTATAAAATTAAGCCAATTACTGCCAAGAGGGACCTAATTGAAAAAAATAGTGCAGGGACCCAATTAAAAGAAAAAAAGTATAGGGACATAATTGAAAATGTTGCAAAACTATAGGAACCAACAGAGTAATTATAAGTATTCTGTTAATAGAGACAAATTTTTTATATGATTGAATAAGTAAGGATGAATTAGTAATGTATCTGTAGATGACATAAAATATTGCCATCCTTTTTAACGTATCTCATCTATGCCAGAGACGAGATATATGCATAAAAAATTGTTAGATGTGCAGACATGATACATATGAGACAATAATTTTTAACTATATACAAAACACATTCATGTGATTGTAACACCAATAAGCATAATAAACTTACTTAATACCTAATAATAACTATGGTTTAATGAATTCAATAACAAACAAACATAATCTCAAACTATACATTCAATATCAAGTTGAGATACAAATAATCATAACAAACATACTAAACACATAATAATAACAATAGGGTGAGAGGGAGGGGGAGGGGGAGGCAGATGATGCTGACGACTAGTTGTGCCGCATGTTAGTGGTCGAATCTGGTGGGTAGGTCTTTAAAGTTGTGATGATAGAGGTGCCACATACAACTATAGTAGAGGATCCTATGGATCCAACGGAGGTGGTGGATACAACTATGGCTATAGTGGATACTAGTAGTATTGTGGCTACCAGGTAGTTGCTGTGAGTATTATAGATCCATTGTCTGACCATAGTCCATTAAAGGTGGTGTAGCATATTGTGCCCTAAGTAATGATGATTCCTAGTAACTTTGGCCCACCATAGGGAGAGACACATACGTTGGTACCCACGGCTGAATGACCTCAGATGGTGGGGTTGAAAAGAAGGCAGCAGTGTCAGCTACTACATCACGATGCTGGAGGTATCAATTTGCCAACCCTGGAATACAGCAGTATCTCTGTGAGCAATGTCCCAGATCTGATCCAGGTCTACCTCCTTCCCCTCCTTGACGACATATGGCCTCTTAAGAAGACATACTGTGTGTCTATCAGTGTTTGTGCGGCTGTAGCAAATTGCTGACCTAGTGGTAGTGGTGAGTAGCCAAAAATGTCCTCGAGCAAGTCATCCTCAAACTCCTCATACTTGTCAAACTCTACCTCCTCTTCTAACTCCACGTCTAGCCTCTACCTTTGCTCTCTAGTATGACTCTGCCTGATTTCCCTCCGTTCTTTAGCACTTGGTCCACGAACCTCTTTGTCACCTGTTCCTTGCCTCGCCTCCCTCTGCCTGGCCTGACCTGTTTGCCTCAGGATGGGTGCATCTGGTGGGAGCTGTATGTGATCGCCAAGATGCGTAGCTGTCAATCAAATGTCATCACGGAGCTGCAACTCTAGGGTCAGTAAGAACATTGCCCTATGATAAGAATCGAACCCTACACGCACCCATCCACTGATCCATGTATTCGCTATTGGGTCTCGTATTTTCCTTGAAATCTGCTTTGACCATTGGTGGACGAAATTGTGATCACTGTTCTTTAAGTTGTATGAAATCATTATTGTGGCACCAGTTGTTATCACAACTCCGTTCAACTAACCAGCAAGTGTACTGGGTCGTCCAAGTAATAAACCTTACGTGAGTAAGGGTCGATCCCACAGAGATTGCTGGTATGAAGCAAGCTATGGTCACCTTGCAAATCTCAGTTAGGCAGGTTAAAATGGTTTATGGGTTTTGAAAATAGAAATAAGAGAATAGATTATAAAAAGGATAGAAAACTTATGCAGATTCATTGGTGGGAATTTCAGATAAGCGAATGGAGATGCTGCATGGCTCAAGGACGCCTGCTCTCCTACTGCTTCTACTCAGTCCTTCTTACTCCTTTCCATGGCAAGCTTTGTATAGGGGTTCACCATCAGCGGTGGCTACTTTCAATCCTCTCGGGAAAATAATCCTATGCGGCTGTCACTCGCACGGCTAATCGTCTGGAGGCATCACCCATGGTTGATGGCTACATCCCATCCTCGCAGTGAAAACTAATGCTCACGCACTCTGTCACAGTACGGCTAATCACTGGTTGGTTCCCGCTCCTACTGGAATAGAATCCCTTGATTCTTTTGCGTCTGTCACTAACGCCCAGCACTTGCAAGTTTGAAGCACGTCACAGTCATTCATTACCGGAATCCTACTCGGAATACCACAGACAAGGTGAGACTTTCCGGATCCTCATAAATGCC
>NC_029775.3:93935816-93936980 GCF_000817695.3 Arachis duranensis | reverse complement strand
TTTCTCTTTGTTCATCATTCTTTCAAGAGCCAACAATTTTAACACTCATAAACAACAATATCAAAAGACATATGCACTGTTCAATCATTCATTCAGAAAACAAAAAGTGTTGTCACCACATCAATATAATTAAACTAAATTCAATGATAAATTCGAAATTTATGTACTTCTTGTTCTTTTGAATTAAAACATTTTTCATTTAAGAGAGGTGAAGGATTAATGGAATTTATTCATAGCTTTGAGGCATGGTTACATACTAATGATCATGAAGTAGAGACACAAAACATAGATAAACACAACATTAAAAACCGAAAAGCAGAAAGAAATAAGAACAAGGAATGAATCCACCTGAGTGAGGGTGGCGCCTTCTTGAAGGTCCAATGGTGCTTTTTGAGCTCCTCTATGTCTCTTCCTTGTTTCTGTTGAATGATTCCTAATAATTTTGGTGTTTCTACCCTTAGTTGCTTCCAATATTTGTGTGGAGGACAACTTATCCCCTGAGGTATCTCAGAGATCTCTTGATTTGCAGCCACATGTTCTACCACTGAGCTAAGACGGCTTTATATTAGTCTTTCCATCTCCCAAGACTCAGAGGTGGAAGCTTTTGTCTTCCCTTTGAGGTTTCTCTGGCCTTAGGTGCCATTAATGGTAATGGAAAAGCAAAAAAAAGCTATGCTTTTACCACACCAAACTTAAAATATTGCTCGCCCTCGAGCAAGAGAAGAAAGAAGAGAGGAAGAAGAAGAAGAAGAAAATGGAGGTGAGTGAGGGGAGATGGATTCGGCTATAAGGGTGGGATTGGGTGGGAAAGAGAAGTTGAATTGTAAAGGTAGGTGGGGTGTATGGGGAAGAGTGGATAGTTGTAGGTGGTGAATGAAAAATAGAAGGAATGACCATGAATGGAAAGAGAGAGGGCGAGGTAGGTGGGGATCCTGTGAGGTCCACAGATCCTGAGATGAAAAGAAATACCATTCCTTCACCATATAGGCATGTAAAATGCCTTCGTGCATCATTCTGGCGTTTAGACGCCCATTGGTGCACGTTCTGGGCGTTCAACGCCCATGTAATGCATGTTTCTGGCATTGAACGCCAGTTTCATGCTTGTTACTGGCGTTCAGCGCCAGTTTGTCCTCTCTGTGCACATTCCTGGCGTTAAACGCCAGG
>NC_029775.3:93934971-93935368 GCF_000817695.3 Arachis duranensis | reverse complement strand
GCAATCATCCTCTTCCTTCCTAGTGTCTAAGATTATGAAATCAGTAGGGATGTAAAGGCCTTCAACCTTTACTAACACGTCTTCTACTATTCCATAAGCTTGTCTCAATGACTTGTCTGCCAGTTGTAATGAGAACAAGGCAGGTTGTACCTCAATGATCCCTAGCTTCTCCATTACAGAGAGTGGCATAAGATTTATTCCTGACCCAAGATCACATAGAGCTTTTTCAAAGCTCATGGTGCCAATGGTGCAAGGTATCAAGAACTTGCCAGGATCTTGTTTCTTTTGAGGTAAAGTTTCCTGAATCCAAGTATCCAAATCACGAATGAGCAAGGGAGGTTCACTTTCCCAAGTCTCATTACCAAATAGCTTGGCATTCAGTTTCATGATAGCTCCT
>NC_029775.3:93934450-93934881 GCF_000817695.3 Arachis duranensis | reverse complement strand
GAATAGTCTTCAGAGCTCATGAATGGCAGAAGGAGGTTTAATGGAATCTCTATGGTCTTTGTATGAGCCTCAGATTCCTCAGGATCCTTAATAGGAAACTCCTTCTTGCTTGGAGGACATCCCAGGAGGTCTTCCTCACTAGGATTTTCGTCCTCCTACTCCCCTATGCATTCGGCCATTTTGATTAAATCAATGGCCTTGCACTCTCCTTTTGGATTCTCTTCTGTATTGCTTGGGAGAATACTGGGAGGAGTTTCAATGACTTTCTTACTCAGCTGGCCCACTTGTGCCTCCAAATTTCTAATGGAGGATCTTGTTTCATTCATGAAACTAAAAGTGGCCTTTGATAGATCAGAGACTATATTTTCTAAATTAGAAGTATTTTGTTCAGAGTTCTCTGTCTGTTGCTGAGAAGATGATGGATATGGCTT
>NC_029775.3:93931578-93933072 GCF_000817695.3 Arachis duranensis | reverse complement strand
TCCTTAGGTTGTGAATCCAACCATATTCTAGCTTTGTCTCTTACAGCAAAAGGGAAAAGTATGAGTCTGTAGACTTCAGGATTAACTCCATTCGTCTTTACAGTATCACAGACTTGCAAGAACTCAGTTAAGAACTGATAAGGATCTTCAGATGGAAGTCCATAAAACTTGCAGTTTTGTTGCATTAAAGCAACTAGTTGAGGCTTAAGCTCAAAGTTATTGGCTCCAATGGCAGGAATGGAGATGCTTCTTCCATCAAACTTGGACGTTGGCTTTGTGAAGTCACCAAGCATTCTCCTTGCATTATTATTATTATTATTTTCGGCTGCCATGTCCTTCTCTTGTTCAAAAATTTCTGAAAGGTTGTTTCTGGATTGTTGTAATTTAGCTTCTCTTAATTTTCTCTTCAGAGTCCTTTCAGGTTCTGGATCAATTTCAACAAGAGTGCCTTTTTCCTTTTTCCTGCTCATATGAAAGAGAAGAAAACAAGAAAAGAAAAAGGAATCCTCTATGTCACAGTATAGAGATTCCCTTATGTTAGTAGAAGAAGATAGGGGTATAAGAAAGAATAGAGATGGAGATTCGGATTTTTGGATGAAGAGAAGTGAAGAGAAGTGTTAGTAATTAAATAATTAAATAGAATAAAAGAAGAGAAGGGGAGAGAAATTCGAAAATAATTTTGAAAAAGAGGTTAGTAATTTTCGAAAATTAAAGACAAGATAAGTTTAAAATTAAGATTTAAAACAAAAAGAATTTTTGAAGAAGAGAGGGAGAATTTTCGAAAATTTAGAGAGGGATATGTAGTTAGTTGGTTTTGAAAAAGATAAGAAACAAACAAAAAGTTAGTTAGTTGATTTGAAAAAGATTTGAAATCAAGTTTTGAAAAAGATAAGAAGATAAGAAGTTAGATAAGATATTTTGAAATCAAATTTTGAAAAAGATAAAATTTTTGAAAAAGATAAGATAAAAGATAAAAAGAAATATTTGAAAAAGATATTTTGAAAAAGATTTAATTTTAAAAATGACTTAACTAACAAGAAACTACAAGATAAGATTCTAGAATTTAAAGATTGAACCTTTCTTAACAAGAAAGTAACAAACTTCAAATTTTTGAACCAATCACATTAATTGTTAGCTAATTTTCGAAAATATGGTATAAAAGATAAGAAAAAGATTTTGAAAAAATAATTTTTAAAATTTTCGAAAATAAAAAAAATGAAAGAGATATGATTTTTGAAAAAGATTTTGAAAATATAAGATTTTTAAAATTGAAATTTTGACTTGACTTGTAAGAAACAACTAATTTTAAAATTTTTTGACCAAGTCAATCCAAAATTTCGAAAATTTGGAGGAAAATAAGGAAAAGATATTTTTTTTATTTTTGAATTTTTAATTATGAGAGAGAACAACAACAAAAATACTCAATGCATGAAATTTTTAGATCAAAACAATGAATGCATGCAAGAATGCTATGAATGTCAAGATGAACACCAA
>NC_029775.3:93931011-93931504 GCF_000817695.3 Arachis duranensis | reverse complement strand
GAAAAATTTTTGATGCAAAGAAAACATGCAAGACACCAAACTTAGAAATCTTTAATGCATGAAAAATATGAATGCAAAAAAAATGCACATGAAAAACAACAAAAGACACAAAACAAGAAATCATCAAGATCAAACAAGAAGACTTGTCAAGAATAACTTGAAGATCATGAAGAACACTATGAATGCATGAGATTTTCGAAAAATGCAAGAAAAATTTTTAAAGGCATGCAATTGACACCAAACTTACAAATTAACACAAAATTCAAACAAGAAACACAAAATATTTTTTATTTTTATGATTTTCTAATTTTTTTTTTTTGTATTTTTATTGATTTTTTCGAAAAACATTTTTGGAAAAACAAAAATAAAAGAAAAATTTTGGAAAAAGTTTTTTGAAAAGAAAGTTACCTAATCTGAGCAACAAGATGAACCGTCAGTTGTCCATACTCGAACAATCCCCGGCAACGGCGCCAAAAACTTGGTGGACGAAATT
>NC_029775.3:93922755-93929434 GCF_000817695.3 Arachis duranensis | reverse complement strand
AATTTACCTGAAATCACAGAAAAACACACAAACTCATAGTAAAGTCCAGAAATGTGAATTTAACATAAAAACTAATGAAAACATCCCTAAAAGTAGCTTAAACTTACTAAAAACTATATGAAAACAATGCCAAAAAGCGTATAAATTATCCGCTCATCAACCATCATTCCCTCCTTAGCTCAACCTCCCCACCCCCGTTATATCAATTTTGTTTCTTAGTCGGCCACCGCACATTATCGCCCCTGCCAGTGTTCTTCAAGAACTTGTCCACATTGACAGATGTAACAATCCGAAGATAAAATGCTTAAAATTTTATACAATTATTTAATTAAATTTAAGGTGAAGTATATTTTTTATTTTTAAAATTTGTTAAAAAATTTAAAAATATTCTTAAATTTTATTTTGTTTTAATTTTGTTCCAAAAATTTTTAATTTGCATCAAATATATTCTGGTGGCTAATTTTTCAAAAAATTTAGTATCACTTCAACAATAATTTTACAAAAACAACCTTCAACACAAGTAAATTAGATACGGTTATCATATAATATTGGTGGATTAGTGTAACAACCCTAATTTTTACACTAACACAAGTTTTTTCAAATATAATATTTTGAAGCGATTAATTTTATTCTGATGAGTCAACTTCGAACCCCGAAGTAAAATGATTATGTTAGTTATTTATTTTAGTGCCTCTAATTATAATAGAGTCTAGATATTATTATTATTATTATTATTATTATTATTATTATTATTATTATTATTATTATTATTATTATTATTATTATCAAGTCCGATATTTGTCGATATAAATAATTATCGGTATTTTTTGATTAGTTTAGAGTTGCTAATACTTCATCAAATATCTTTCATCCTTAAGCTACTAATGTTATTTATATTAGTAACTCATATATATTTAACTCCTAAATATATTATTACCTGTATTTTAATATATCCACTTTTCATAATTATCCATTTAAGATATTTATAACTTGAATAGCTGACTCAGCGGTTCTAGACTTTGACATCCAACCCCCTTATTAATGATCTATGACACTTAGTCAATAATCACACTTATCACCAATTAATCATCATCATCAATGAAACCATTTGGGAAAAAAGAAAGAAAGGGACTAAGTAAAAATAAATGAAACGTGACTTATAATGCATGTATACATATATATAACCAATGCCACTTAATCATAATCATCATTGACCATCTTCGTGTCCCTTCATTCACCACTGAACTGAACTTCCAAGAAAAAGAAAGGGAGATGCCGAGAGTGAGAAAGAACGTGTCCTTCATGGATACCAAATTTCTGGGTTTTATTTCTTGTAATATGTAAATTCAATAAAAAATCTAATATGATTAAAGTGTTTGTATCTTTCTTCTTTATATATTGGTGCCACTTTTGTTAGGCAGAAATTGACGGTAATGTAGTTCTTCTTCTCCTTGAGTTTGGCCAATTGGAGTTCTAGAAGGCACAAATAATTTTTGACATTTTCTACTTCATCAACTTGGTCAAAAAGCTTCTCCAAAATTTTTGTTATTTTAATTTTGTATGAGGTAGAATTTTGGTAATTTCTCACTGGTGCACGAATTTGTGATTCGCACAACTAACCAGCAAGTGCACTGGGTCGTCCAAGTAATACCTTACGTGAGTAAGGGTCGATCCCACGGAGATTATTGGTTTGAAGCAATCAATGTTTATTTTATTAATCTTAGTTAGGAGGTCAACAAGGTTATTTGGATTTAATTGTAAGAAGTCAAAGTATTTAAAATTGTAAGGAAAATAATAGGGAATAATAGCGTTACTTGTTGTGCAGTAATGGGGAATATGTTGGAGTTTTGGAGATGCTTTGTCCTTTGAACTTCAACTCTTCCTTGAAATCCTTCAACACACGCAAGGCTCCTTCCATGGCAGACAAGGTTTAGACTTTCCGGATTCTCATGAATGCCGCCATCAATCCGGCTTATACCACGAAGATTCTGATTAAGGAATCTAAGAGATATTCATTCAATTTGATGTAGAACGGAGGTGGTTGTCAGGCACACGTTCATGGATTGAGGAAGGTGATGAGTGTCACGGATCATCACCTTCTTCATAATTAAGCGCGAATAAACATCTTAGATAAGAACAAGCGTGTTTGAATGGAAAACAAAGGAATTGTATTAAATCGTCGAGACGCTGCAGAGCTCCTCACCCCCAACAATGGAGTTTAGAGACTCATGTCGTCAAAAGTATGTAATTCAGATCTGAAAATGTCATGAGGTACAAGATAAGTCTCTAAAAGTTGTTTAAATAGTAAACTAGTAACCTAGGTTTACAGAATATGAGTAAACTAAGATAATTGGTGCAGAAATCTACTTCTGGGGCCCACTTGGTGTGTGCTGGGGCTGAGACTAAAGCTATCCACGAGTAGAGGCCTTTCTTGGAGTTAAACTCCAAGTTATGACGTGTTTTGGGCGTTCAACTCCGGATCATGACGTTTTTCTGGCGTTTAACTCCAGACAACAGCATGAACTTAGCGTTCAACGCCAAGTTACGTCGTCTATCTTCACGCAAAGTATGGACTATTATATATTGATGGAAAGCCCTGGATGTCTACTTTCCAACCCAATTGAGAGCGCGTCAATCGAACTCCTGTAGCTCCAAAAATTCTATTCCGAGTACAGGGAGGTCAGGATCCAACAGCATCAGCAATCCTTTTTCAGCCTAACTCAGATTTTTGCTCAGCTCCTTCAATTTCAGCCAGAATTTACCTGAAATACAGAAAAACACACAAACTCATAGTAAAGTCCAGAAATATGATTTTTGCCTAAAAACTAATAATATTATACTAAAAACTAATTAAAACATACTAAAATCTACATGAAATTACCCCCGAAAAGCGTATAAAATATCCGCTCATCACAACACCAAACTTAAACTGTTGCTTGTCCTCAAGCAACTAGATAAATAGAATAGGTTTTAACAGAAATTAAGAAGCAATAATATTTTAGAGTTTTAAATGAAGCTCAGATTCTTATTAGATGAGCGGGGCTTGTAGCTTTTTGTTTCTGAACAGTTTTGGCATCTCCCTTTATCCTTTGAATTTCAGAATGATTGGCATCCATAGGAACTTGGAATTCAGATAGTATTATTGATTCTCCTAGTGTAGTATGTTGATTCTTGAACACAGTTATTTTATGAGTCTTGACCGTGGCCCTAAGCACCTTGTTTTCCGGTATTACCACCAGATACATAAATGCCACAGACACATGACTAGATGAACCTTTTCAGATTGTGACTCAGCTTTGCTAGAGTCCCCAGTCAGAGGTGTCCAGAGCTCTTGAGCACACTCTTTTTGCCTTGGATCACGACTTTAACCACTCAGTCTCAAGTTTGTAACTTGAACCTGCATGCCACAAGCACATGGTTAGGGACAACTTGGTTTAGCCGCTTAGGCCTGGAACTATTTCCTTGGGCCCTCCTATCCACTGATGCTCAAAGCCTTGGATCCTTTTTACCCTTGCCTTTTGGTTTTAAGGGCTATTGGCTTTTTCTACTGCTCCTTCTCTTTTTTTTTTGAATGGACTGCTTTTTCTTGCTTCAAGAATCAATTTCATGATTTTTCAGATCATCAATAATATTTTTCGTGTTCCTCATTCTTTCAGGAGCCAATATTCATCAAATTCAAAGTACAAATTATGCACTGTTCAAGCATTCATTCAGAGAACAAAAAGTATTGCCACCACACATAATTAATTATAATTTTTATTATTAAGAACTCGAAAAATATAAATTACTTCTTTATTCTAAAAAAAATCTACTACTTTATTCATGCCTGATGATGATGAGGAAAATAAATTATAGCTTAATTGGAAATAAAATCAAAATAGATATACTGATTACTACTACTATATATCTCCTAAGGTGAATTTCTATAATAATAACGCTATCACTAAGTTAAAGCAGAAAAATTGGAACTCAACAACCTTTTGTTTTGAGGAGGGAATGTTCCTCTAATTCTTGGGGTGTTGTTCAAGGATTAATTTTTGGCGCTTCAGCTCCCTTAGATCACGCCCTTGCTCTTCCTGTTCCTTAAGCAGTTTGCAAAGCATGCTACTTTGATTATTCTATTCTTCCTTTATTTGGTCCATAGCTTCTTGCAATCTGGAAATAGAAGCCTCAAGATGTTCCCAATATTCGAATTGGGGTAGTTCTGGGAGGGCTTCCTGTGCTCTCCTCTTGGCTGAATTATCTTGTTGCTGTTGTCTGACCATTGATATTCCAGTGATTGGCTTCTCAACTGGGATATACTCTGTTATTCCCATCTTCACTCCAGCATCCTTGCAGAGCATAGAAATTAAGCTTGGATAGGCCAATCTGGCGTCCTTGGAGTTCCTGTTTGCTATTTTGTATAGCTCACATGAGATCAGTTGATGGATTTCTACTTCTTTTCCCAGCATGATGCAGTGAATCATTACTGCCCTTTTAATAGTAACTTCAGAACGGTTGCTGGTGGGCAATATGGAACGCCCTATGAAATCTAGCCAACCTCTGGCTACTGGTTTTAGATCTTCTCTTTTGAGTTGAACTGGGACGCCAGTCGTGCTGGTGGTCCACTTGGCTTCAGGGATGCATATATCCTCCAGAATCTTGTCCAGACCTTTATTCACCCTCATCATTCTCCTATTAAAAGAGTCTGGGTCATCTTTCAGTTGGGGAAGCTTAAATATCTCCCTGATCTTGTCAGGATTGGTATGAACAATCTTCCCTCTGACTAAGGTCCGATGGTCAAAGAGAGCAGCTCCAATTATTCTTTGCCTGTCTGTCTGCCATAGATTAGCATAGAACTCCTGAACCATGTTCCTTCCCACTTTCGTTTCAGGATTGGCCAGAATTTCCCAATTCCTGTTTCGAATTTGCTATTGGATCTCCGGATATTCATCTTCTTTCAGATCAAATTTGACTTCCGGGATCACTGATCTGTGACTCATTATTTTGTAATAATGGTCTGAATGTTCTTTAGTTAAGAACTTCCCTTGATTCCAAAGTGGCTTTGGAATGCTTTCTTTCTTTCCTCTTGGGGTGGTTTGCTTTCCTTTGGGAGCCATGATCTTTAATGAGTATGATTTTGTGATCACGGATAAACACACCAAACTTAGAGTTTTGCTTGTCCTCAAGCAAAAGAGAAGAAAGAAGAGGAATAGGAGGAGAGCAAGTGTGGTATGATGATGATGAGAGGGGTGCCGAATTCAATATATAAGGAGGGGGGTGGGAAATTTCGAAAATAAGAAAGAGATAAGATAGAAGATATGATTTATAAAAGATAGATATGATAAGAAAAAGATATAATTTAAAAAGAGAAAGATTTGAATTAAAAAAAAGATCTAAATTTTTAATTTTGAAAAGATTTATAAAAAGATAACTGAGTTTTTGAAAACAAACTTAAAAGAGTTGGATTGGAAAACAATTTGGTTTTATGGATTAAGATATATTAAAATTTTTGAAACATGGATTTTTAGAAATTAGGATTAAAATTGTTGGAATTGAAAGATGATATTTTGAAACATGTTTATGCAAGAAATCATGAATTGAAACATAAAAATTTAGAAAAATTATAAAGAAAAACGAATTTGTACCTCCTCCCACCATCCTGGCGTTAAACGCCCAAACGATGCATGTTTTGGGCGTTTAACGCCCAAATGCTGCTTCTCGTGGGCGTTCAACGCCCAGCTGATGCATCTTTCTGGCGTTGAACGCCAGGAAGGCCTTTGTCACTGGGCGTTTTTCTGAACGCCTAGGATGCTAACAATCTGGCGTTAAACGCCCAGAAGGTGCTTCCTTCTGGCGTTCAACGCCCAGAGGATGCTCCTTTCTGGCGTTTAACGCCCAGATGGCTACCCTTACTGGCGTTGAACGCCCAGTGGGTGCTTCTTATGGGCGTTCAACGCCCAAATTGTTTCTTACTGGCTTTTTCACGCCAGTGAGCTTTCAATTTTTCCTGTAACTCTGTGACTTCAATCAATTGCTATTTCACCTTTTGAAGAGACTCTAGCATCTACCTGTAAAACTTGATCAATGAGAAAAACGAATAAAATTAAATTTTGTGATTTGGCTGGGTTGCCTCCCAACAAGCGCTTCTTTTATGTCATTAGCTGGACTGTTACTGAGTTTCAATTAAGTCTCAGTTTTGAGCAGTCTTGCTCAAAATTACCTTCAAGATAATGTTTAACTCTTTGTCCATTAACAATGAACTTTTTCTTAGAGTCATTATCCTGAAGCTCTATGTATCCATATGGTGATACACTTGTGATTACATATGGGCCTCTCCACCGGGATTTTAATTTCCCGGGGAATAATTTGAGCCTAGAATTAAATAGCATAACTTTCTGCCCCGGCTCAAAGACTCTGGATGACAATTTCTTATCATGCCATCTTTTTGCTTTCTCCTTGTATATTTTTGCATTCTCGAAAGCATTGAGTCTAAATTCCTCTAGCTCATTTAACTGGAGTAGACGTTTTTCTCTAGCTAATTTGGCATCAAGGTTTAGGAATCTGGTTGCCCAGTAGGCCTTGTGTTCCAGTTCCACTGGCAAGTGACATGCCTTTCCATACACAAGCTGGTATGGAGAGGTCCCTATAGGGGTCTTGAACGCTGTTCTGTATGCCCACAGAGCATCATCCAAGCTCT
>NC_029775.3:93921099-93922157 GCF_000817695.3 Arachis duranensis | reverse complement strand
GTGATCTGCTACTTGATTCTCTGTCCCTTTTCTGTCTCTTATTTCTATATCAAACTCTTGCAGAAGCAACACCCATCTGATGAGTCTGGGTTTTGAATCCTGCTTTGTGAGTAGATATTTAAGAGCAGCATGATCAGTGTACACAATCACTTTTGATCCTACTAAATAGGATCTGAATTTGTTAATGGCGTAAACCACTGCAAGTAGCTCTTTTTCTGTGGTTGTGTAATTCTTCTGTGCGTCATTTAGAACACGGCTGGCATAGTAAATGACGTGCAGAAGCTTGTCATGCCTTTGTCCCAACACTGCACCAATGGCATGGTCACTGGCATCACACATCAATTCAAATGGTAATGTCCAGTCTGGTGCAGAGATGATTGGTGCATTGACCAATTTAGCTTTCAGGGTCTCAAATACCTGCAGACACTCTTTATCAAAGATAAATGGCGTGTCAGTGGCTAGCAGGTTGCTCAGAGGTTTGGCAATTTTTGAAAAATCCTTTATAAACCTCCTATAGAATCCTGCATGCCCCAAAAAGCTTCTGATTGCCTTAACATTGGCAGGTGGTGGTAATTTTTCAATCACCTCTACCTTAGCTTGATCCACCTCTATCCCCTTGTTCGAGATTTTGTGCCCAAGGACGATTCCTTCAGTCACCATAAAGTGACACTTTTCCCAGTTTAAAACCAGGTTAGTCTCTTGGCATCTTTTCAGAACAAGTGCTAAGTGGTTAAGGCAGGAGCTGAATAAGTCTCCAAATACTGAAAATTCATCCATGAAGACTTCCAGGAATTTTTTCACCATATCAGAGAAAATTGAGAGCATGCACCTCTGAAAAGTTGCAGGTGCATTGCACAGGCCAAATGGCATCCTTCTGTATGCAAATAATCTGGATGGGCAAGTGAATGCCATTTTCTCTTGATCCTGGGGTCTACTGCAATTTGATTATAACCTGAATATCCA
This sequence comes from Arachis duranensis, assembly GCF_000817695.3. Classification (NCBI taxonomy): domain Eukaryota; kingdom Viridiplantae; phylum Streptophyta; class Magnoliopsida; order Fabales; family Fabaceae; genus Arachis; species Arachis duranensis. The sequence goes on along the minus strand of NC_029775.3, from coordinate 93,921,194 downwards.
TCCAGGAAGCAGTAGTATTCATGACCTGCTAGTCTTTCCAGCATTTGGTCTATGAATGGTAAAGGAAAATGATCCTTTCTGGTGGCTGTATTGAG
>NC_029775.3:93919134-93920161 GCF_000817695.3 Arachis duranensis | reverse complement strand
ATCATAAAGCTCCCAGGATCTTTAAGCTTCTCAGGTAAGCTTTTCAGAATGACTGCACTGCATTCTTCAGTGAGGTAAACTTTTTCAGTTTCCCTCCAATCCTTCTTATGACTTAAGATCTCTTTCATGAACTTAGCATAAGCTGGTATTTGCTCAAGTGCTTCTGCAAACGGGATCTTTATTTCAAGAGTCCTGAGATAGTCTGCAAAGCGGGCAAATTGCTTATCCTGTTCCGCTTGGCGGAGTTTTTGAGGATAAGGCATTTTCGCTTTGTATTCCTCAACCTTAGTTGCTGCAGGTTTATTACCTACAGAAGTGGGTTGGGAAGCCTTTTTAGAAGGGTTGTCATCAGCACTTGTATGTGACTGATCCCCCACTGGCACTTGAATGCCAGGGGTGGGGGCTAGAGTGGCGTTAGACGCCACCTCCTTGTTTGTTACTGGCGTTTGAACGCCAGAACCATGTTCCCTTTGGGCGTTCAACGCCGAATTCATGCTTGTTTCTGGCGTTGAACGCCAGAAATGAGCATGGTCTGGGCGTTCAGCGCCAGCTTTATTCCTCTCTGGGCTCTGAATGTCCTCAGAGGGATTTTGAGTAACCAATTGTTCATTTCCTGGTTTCCTGCTGCTTTGAAGTGAGGTATTTAATGTTTTCCCACTTCTTAATTGAACTGCTTGACATTCTTCTGCTATTTGCTTTGACAGTTGCTTTTCTGTCTGCTTTAATTGCACTTCCATATTTCTGTTAGCCATTCTTGTTTCCTGTAATATTTCCTTGAATTCGGCTAGCTGTTGGGTTAGAAAGTCTAATTGCTGATTAAATTCATTAGCCTGATCCACCGGACTGAATTCTGCAGTTACTGTTTTAGCTTCTTCTTTCATGGAAGATTCACTGCTCAGGTACAGATGCTGATTTCTGGCAACTGTATCAATAAGCTCTTGAGCTTCTTCAATTGTTTTTCTCATATGTATAGATCCACCAGCTGAGTGGTCTAGAGAAATCTGAGCTTTTTCTGTAAGCCCATAGT
>NC_029775.3:93918507-93918842 GCF_000817695.3 Arachis duranensis | reverse complement strand
TTGCTGCACCATGATAATGAGCTGAGGATTCAGCTCAAAGCTACTAACTCCAATGGAGGGTATACAGATACTACTCCCATATGAAGCAGTAGTGGGGTTAGCATATGACCCCAGAGTCCTCTTGGACTGTTCATTCATACTTACTTCCATGATGGAATACAAGAGATAATTTATATGTTGAATTTATTTATTTTATAAAAGTGGAATAAATAAAAACGAAATATATAAAAAGAATTTTAAAAATATTTTGTGAAAATTTTTCGAAAAAATTTTGAAATTGAAATCTGAAATTTATATAAAAATTTCGAAAATGTAGTTTTAAAATTAGTTAGAAA
>NC_029775.3:93917942-93918404 GCF_000817695.3 Arachis duranensis | reverse complement strand
CACAAGACTTAAAATTTTTAGATCTAATGCTCCTTATTTTCGAAAATTTTTGGAGGGAAAACACCAAGGAACACCAAACTTAAAAATTTTAAGATCAAAACACAAAGAAAACTCAAGAACACCTTGAAGATTCACAAGAACACCAAGAACAAAAGGAAGAACACCAAACTTAAAATTTTTAGAAAACTTTTATAAAATTTTCGAAAATTATAAAAAGATTAACAAGAAAACACCAAACTTAAAGTTTGGCACAAAATTAAATCTAAGAAAAATTATTTTTGAAAAAGGTTCCAAAGGGCATAACCAATTATCAAGAACAACTTGAAGATCAAGGAAGAACCAAGAACACTAACACGAGAATTTTAGAGAAAATATAAAATATGCAATTAACACCAAACTTAGAATAAGACACTAAACTCACGAAAAATTAACAATTAATTAAGAAAAATAATATTTTTGAAG
>NC_029775.3:93912478-93916538 GCF_000817695.3 Arachis duranensis | reverse complement strand
ATTCTACTAAAAACTAATTAAAACATACTAAAATCTACATGAAATTACCCCCAAAAAGCGTATAAAATATCCGCTCATCACTCACCGGTTACATTTATATTGGATAAGTGAATTGATGTTGTGATTGATTATTGATTGAGTTTGATTGAATTTATGTTAAATTTTTGTGATATATTGATTATTTAATTATGATGATGGTTCGACCAATGTAAGTGATCTAGAGACTGATACTCTTGATGTCTTCTTTATATGAAACTACTATAAGAAGCTTGGGTACAATGACATAAAACATTGCTGGTGGCATGTTCCTGAAAAAGGCTTGGATAATGAGTTGAGAAATGTAAACAATGACAAAGAGATAAGAGAGATGGTGAATTGTACTAGGACAAATGAGGGAGTGATTGATGTATATTTCGAGTATGGAGTGTCAGTGCCAGAGGTATTAGAGGGAGATAACACAGTTGTATATTTGGCTGATGATGGTGAGAAGGGGTGTAATACTACTACAGATGCTGATGGGAGTGCCCCACTCAATGAGACTAATGCATTCATAGTTGCTTCAACCCCAAATTCTGTACCCAATAGTTCTTGCAAATCTAGTCCCATTAAAAACAAGACATCTCCACGGCAAACACAACCATCACACTCTAAAAAGAAAATTCACACTACATCTAAAGTCACACAGCCACCATCAGTGTTAAGGACTCCAAATCAGTCCAAGATGCCTACAAAAAATACTAATCCTCCCAAGACAACCAACCCTCCCAAGATAACCAATCCCCTCAAAGCAACGAAGCCCAACAGATTTATCCAACTTACTAAGCCCACTAAACCCACCATGCCCACCACAACCAGCCAGCTCACCAAGCCCAGTTAGAGCACTAAATCAGATAAGAGCAACAAATAAAAAATGTCCAAGAAATCAAGTATTTCCAGGAGACCCTATACAAGGTCTGCTGCTAGAGGATTCAAGAGAAAAGTGTTTAACAATGAAGTTCTCTTTGAAGTGTCTTCTGACTCCTGTGACAGTGAAAAAGATAGCCTGTTTAAGCCAGGCCTTGATGAAGAAAGTTTCTATAATTCTGATGCTGCAAGGAATGATGCTAAAGCTGGGAGTAGGATTAGGAGAAACATGGTACAAGCAAACATGCATTCCAAAAATATTAATCCAGTGTCTAAAGGGAAGAAGAAGATATTGCTTGAAGACGACGATCTAGTTCAGGAGGTGAGCGATGATGAAATTGATCTTGGATTTGTGGGTAGTGCTGCTGAAGGTGTAGAGGATGGACTAGGGATGAGCCACTTTTTTATGGTTTATTTTGTACTGAATTAAGTGGATTTTGTTAACTATTCTCACATTTATTCATGTAAATTACATGTTTTTAAGTTTTCTTTCTAATTTGTGCTATGATTGAAAGCATGCTTCTTTGGCCTTAAAATCGCTAATTTTTAAATATCTCTTATTACCATTTGATGCCGTGATATGTTTGTTAAGTGTTTTCAGGATTTATAGTGCAGGAATGGCATAGAGGATAGAAAGGAAGCATGCAAAAGTGGAAGGAACACAACAAATTGAAGTTTTGGGAAGCTAGCCTCGACGCGTACGCATGGACGCGTGACCGGTGCAGCAGGCAAGCAACGCGTGCGTGGATAATACGTACGCATGATGAGGAATTCGTTCAGCGACGCGTACGCATGGCTAATGCGTACGCTTGACAAGCGTAACATGCCCGAAAATGAAGTTTAGAAGCTGCAGAGTGGGACGAATCAGGGGAGAAATCATCCATCATTCACTTTTTATTCATACACATATTAGGTTTTAGATGTAGAATTCTAGAGAGAGAGGCTCTCTCCTCTCTCCTCTCTCTAGGTTTAGGGTTTCTTCTTCCAATTTCTCCTTAGGTTTAGGTTTTAGTCTTATTTTCATTTAGTTTTCTCTTATTTTTATTTGTTCTAACACTTTAGTTATCTACTTCCCTTATTGATTCCTTTATTTTGCTAATATAGTTTATGAGTTCATGTGTTACTCTTAATTTTCATTAATGCAATTTATGTTTCATGTTTCTTATTGTTCAATTGCTTTATTATGGTTATTTCTTTGTTTTGGTTAGTCTTAGAATTTCCTATGTCTTTTCAATTTTCTATGTTTTTATTTTATGCCTTCTAAGTGTTTGATAAAATGCTTGGGTGGATTTTAATTTAGATTTTTATGTTCTTGACTTAGATTGATTAATTAGAGACTCTTGAGTTATCAAAATTCTTTTGTTGATTGGTGATTGAAAGTTGTTAGATGACTTGAGTCTCACTAAATCTAGTCTTTGATTCAGACTTGTGAACTTAAGTCAATTTTTCTCGCTTGACTTTTCTTCATTTGTTAGATGATAACTAAGTGAAAGCAATTTACATTTACCATCACAATTGATAATGATAATGAGGATAGGACTTCTAATTCTCTTTCCTTGCTAAGAGCTTTCTTTGTTATTAGTTTATTTTCTTGTCATTTTACTTTATTGTTTCTTATTACAAAACCCAAAAATATACTTTTCATAGCCAATAATAACCATTCTTCCCTGCAATTCCTTGAGAGACGACCCGAGGTTTAAATACTTCGGTTAATTTTATTGGGTTTGCTTAAGTGACAACAATCTAAACGTTGATTGAGGTTTAATTGTCAGTTTAGAACTATACTTGCAACGTGATATTTTTGTGAAAATCATTACCGACATTTTTCCTCCGTCAACTAGACCCAAGTGTTGACTCAGATGGCATCAATTCTTGGCATTCAGAGGAGATGAATACTCCTTCAAATTCAGAAGATGAGTTGAAAGAAGGATATGATTCTGAAGAGGCATGTCCACTGATTAGGGGGGTGCAAGGTTTGGAGAACTGCATCTTGAGTTCGGCATGAAGTTCGGAACAAAGTGGAAATTTAGAGAAGCTGTGACGGAATACACAATCCAAGAGGGTAGGAGCATAAAGCTAGTAAAAAATGATAACATTAGGTGTAGGGCAGTGTGTAAGGTCAAGGAGTGCTTATGGGTGGCTTATGCATCAAGAGACCATGAGGACACGTGTTGGCAAATTAAAACTTTTAACGATGACCACACTTGTCCAAGAGAAGACATGAATAGGGTTGCCAACAAAAATTACGTATGCAGCAAGCTTGTAAAGAAGGTGAGAAAGTATCCAAATTTTAGACACTGCGAGGCTACAACTTACTTCAAGACATGGTTTGATTTGACACTGAATAAAAACTCAATCTCAAGGGCATTAATGGATGCTAGAAGTGTGGTGTATGGTGATGAGAAAGAGCAATATAGGATAGTTCGGGATTACGGTATGACGTTGTTAAAAACCAATCCCGATTCTACTGTGCAAATTTGTACCACACCATAACCAGACAGTGAAGTTACCTGTGATAAGATGTATGTGTGCTTAAGTGGCTATAAAAACGGGTTTAAGGCTGGCTGTCGTCCGTTGATAGGCTTGGATGGTGCAATCCTGAAGACAAGGTTTGGTGGCCAGATTTTGTCAGCCGTCGGGTTAGATGCAAATCACCATATCTATGTAATTGCTTGGGCTATTGTCAGAGTGAAGAATAGAGAGACATGTGAATGGTTTCTTGAGTTGTGATGAGCGGATAATTTGTATGCTTTTTGGCATTGTTTTTAGTATGTTTTTAGTATGATCTAGTTAGTTTTTAGTATATCTTTATTAGTTTTTAGTTAAAATTCACTTTTCTGGACTTTACTATGAGTTTGTGTGTTTTTCTGTGATTTCAGGTATTTTTTGGCTGAAATTGAGGGACCTGAGCAAAAATCTGATTCAGAGACTGAAAAGGACTACAGATGCTGTTGGATTCTGACCTCCCTACACTCGAAGTGGATTTTCTGGAGATACAGAAGCCCAATTGGCGCGCTCTCAACGGCGTTGGAAAGTAGACATCCTGGGCTTTCCAGCAATATATGATAGTCCATACTTTGCTCAAGATTTGATGGCCCAAACCGGCGTTCAAAGTCACCCTCAGAAATCCCAGCGTTAAACGCCGGAACTGGCACCA
>NC_029775.3:93910094-93911529 GCF_000817695.3 Arachis duranensis | reverse complement strand
GTAAGGTTTATTACTTGGACGACCCAGTGCACTTGCTGGTTAGTTGTGCGAAGTTGTGTTTATGCCATGGTATTGAACACCAAGTTTTTGGGGTTCATGACCGGGGATTATGAGAGTTGTGAAAAGTATTGTTCACAATTTCGCGCCATCAAGTTTTTGGCGCCGTTGCCGGGGATTGTTCAAGTTTTGAGCAAGCTTTTGGTAACATCAGTGCCAAGATCCGGCAACAACACCAAGTTTTTTTGGCGTTATTGCCAGGGATTGTTCTAGTTTGGACAACTGACGGTTCATCTTGTTGCTTAGATTAGGTATTTATTTTTTTCGAAATTCTAGAGTTTCATGATGATTTGTTGAAGTCTGGCTGGCTGTGAAGCCATGTCTAATCTCATTGGACCGAGGTTTCAACTTATCATCACAAGAGCTTGTTGATCTTTACCAATCTTGCTTTTGGAGCAATGATCTGCTAAGGCTTGGCTGGCCTTTGGTCATGTCTAGTGTTTTGGACCGAAGCTTTCTTTGAGAGCTTGGCTGGCTGTGAAGCCATGTCTAATTCTTGGACCGGAGTCTTAGACTAGCATTGCACTGATTCCTGGAATTCTCATTAAGAATTTTGATGCCTTTTTCCACTTAATTTTCGAAAAACACAAAAAAATCAAAAAAATCATAAAATTCAAAAATTTCTTGTTTGAGTCTAGTGTCTCGTTCTAAGTCTAGTGTCAATTGCATGCATTCATTCATGTGTATTAAGGATTCTCAAGTAATTCTTGATAATTTTCGTGCTCTGATCTTTGAATTCTATTGACTTGAGTGTTTTGTGTGTCTCATATGCATTTTCATCCTGTTAGTGTCAGTAGTATGGTCTCATATGCATTCTCATTTTGTTAGTGTCAGTAGTGTACAAACTGCTAAGTTTGGTGTCTTGTATGCATTGTTATTTGATTCTTGTTGCATTTTGATTTGTTCTTATTATTAAAAATCCAAAAATATTTTTAATTTGTGTCTTCTCAAGTCAATAATACAGAGAATTGAAGATTCAGAACATACAGCAGAGGAATTGCACAGAAAAAGCTGGGCGTTCAAAACGCCCAGTGAAGAAGGACAGACTGGTGTTTAAACGCCAGCCAGCGTACCTGGTTGGGCGTTTAACGCCCAAAAGGGTAGCATTTTGGGCGTTAAACGCCAGAATGTGCACCATTCTGGGCGTTTAACGCCAGGATGGCTAGAAGGGAAGATTTTGTATTCAAATCAAATTTTTTCTAAGTTTTCAAAATCTTTTCAAAATCAAATCTTTTTCAAATCAATTTTTCAATCAAATCTTTTTCAAAACCAATTTCTTTCCATTTTTAAAGATACTTACTACCAATTAATGATTTGATTCAACATTTCAAGTATGTTGCCTTTTTTGTTGAGAAAGGTTTAATGTTTGAATCATATT
>NC_029775.3:93908440-93909071 GCF_000817695.3 Arachis duranensis | reverse complement strand
TGACCGAATTCTTCAAGGAAGAAGAACACATGGCAGCCGAAAACAGCAACAATGCCAACAATGCAAGGAAGGTGCTGGGTGACTTTACTGCACCTACTCCCGACTTCTATGGGAGAAGCATCTCTATCCCTGCCATTGGAGCAAACAACTTTGAGCTTAAGCCTCAATTAGTTTCTCTAATGCAACAGAATTGCAAGTTCCATGGACTTCCATTAGAAGATCCTCATTAGTTTTTAGCTGAGTTCTTGCAAATCTGTGACACAGTCAAGACTAATGGGATTGACCCTGAGGTCTATAGACTGATGCTATTCCCTTTTGCTGTAAGAGACAGAGCTAGAACATGGTTGGACTCTCAACCTAAAGAAAGCCTGGACTCTTGGGAAAAGCTAGTCAATGCCTTCTTGGCAAAGTTCTTTCCACCTCAAAAATTGAGTATGCTTAGAGTGGAAGTCCAAACCTTCAGACAGAGGAAGGAGAATCCCTCTATGAAGCTTGGGAAAGATACAAACAATTAATCAAAAAGTGTCCCACTGACATGCTTTCTAAATGGAGCATCATAGGTATTTTCTATGATGGTCTCTCTGAACTGTCCAAGATGTCTTTGGATAGCTCTGCTGGAGGATCTCTTCAT
>NC_029775.3:93905732-93906172 GCF_000817695.3 Arachis duranensis | reverse complement strand
TTCAACTGAGAAGGCATGACCTCAAGCCCATCACTAAGAAGAGGATGGAGCAAACAAGAAACCCCTCTCATCATCAAATCCCTGAGATGCCTCAAGGGATGCACTTTCCTCCACAAAACTATTGGGAGCAACTGAACACCTCCCTAGGAGAATTGAGTTCCAACATGGGACAACTAAGGGTGGAGCACTAAGAACACTCCATCCTCCTCCATGAAATTAGAGAAGATCAAAGAATCATGAGGGAGGAGCAACAAAGACAAGGAAGAGACATTGAGGAGCTCAAGCACTCCATAGGATCTTCAAGAGGAAGAAAGAGCCGCCATCACTAAGGTGGACCCGTTCTTTGATTTCCTTGTTCTTTAGTCTTCTGTTTTTCGAATTTTATGCTTATGTTTATCTATGTTTGTGTCTTGTGATCATTAGTGTCTTAGTGTCTATGC
>NC_029775.3:93905276-93905545 GCF_000817695.3 Arachis duranensis | reverse complement strand
ATGCTTAAACAGTGCATATGTATCTTGAATTTGTGGTTCATGAATGTTGGCTCTTGAAAGAATGATGAAAAAGGAGACATGTTACTGAGGATCTGAAAAATCATAAAATGATTCTTGAAGCAAGAAAAAGCAAAAAAAAAATCGAAAAAAAGAGAAAAAGAAAAAGAAAACGAAAAAAAAATTATAGAGAAATAAGAGTTGTGATCCAAGGCAAATAAGAGTGTGCTTAAGAACCCTGGACACCTCTAATTGGGGACTTTAGCAAAGCT
>NC_029775.3:93893220-93904558 GCF_000817695.3 Arachis duranensis | reverse complement strand
TGGCACCCAAATGGGAGTTAAACGCCCAAACTGGCACTAAAGCTGGCGTTTAACTCCAAGAAGAGTCTCTACACGAAAAAGCTTCATTGCTCAGCCCAAGCACACACCAAGTGGGCCCGGAAGTGGATTTTTATGTCATTTACTCATCTCTGTACACCCTAGGTTACTAGTTTTCTATATATAGAACCTTTTACTATTGTATTTTCATCTTCTGATCTTTGGAATCTTTTGTTCTTTAGATCTTTTGATCACTTTAGATCTTAGGCCATTCGGCCATGCCTAGGCCTTGTTCTTATGTATTTTCAACGGTGGAGTTTCTACACACCATAGATTAAGGTGTGGAGCTCTGCTGTACCTCGAGTATTAATGCAATTACTATTGTTCTTCCATTCAATTCCGCTTGTTCTTGTTCTAAGATATCACTTGTTCTTCAACTTGATGAATGTGATGATCCGTGACACTCATCATCATTCTCACTCATGAACAAGGTGATTGACAACCACTTTTGTTCTACAAGCAATCAAGGCTCTAGTGAATATCTCTTGGATTCCTGATTGCACGATGCATGGTTGATCGCCTGACAACCGAGTGCTCGTCTGACAAACGAGCCAACCATTCCGTGAGATCAGAGTCTTCGTGGTATAGGCGAGAACTGATGGTGGCATTCAAGAGAATCCGGAAGGTCTAACCTTGTCTGTGGTATTCTGAGTAGGATTCAATGATTGAATGACTGTGACGTGCTTCAAACTCCTGAAGGTGGGGCGTTAGTGACAGACGCAAAAGAATCGATGGATTCTATTTCGGCCTGACCGAGAACCGACAGCTGAATTCCGCGTGCTGTGACAGAGCATATGCAATCGTTTTCACTGAGAGGATGGGAGGTAGCCATTGACAACGGTGAAACCCTACACAAGCTTGCCATGGAAAGGAATAAGAAGGATTGGATGAAGACAGTAGGAAAGCAGAGAGACGGAAGGGAAGGCATCTTCATGCGCTTATCTGAAGTTCCTACCAATGAATTACATAAGTATCTCTATCTTTACCTTTGTGTTATTTTCGTTCATCACCATTACTATTTGAGTTTGCCTGACTAAGATTTACAAGATGACCATAGCTTGCTTCAATACTAACAATCTCCGTGGGATCGACCCTTACTCGCGTAAGGTTTATTACTTGGACGACCCAGTGCACTTGCTGGTTAGTTGTGCGAAGTTGTGTAATGCCATGGTACTGAACTACCAAGTTTTTGGGGTTCATGACCGGGGATTATGAGAGTTGTGAAAAGTATTGTTCACAATTTCGCGCACCAAGTTGCTTCATCAGGACTTGGGCTACTACAAAGATAATGACTGGTGTTTCATATCACATATGCAAAAAATATGGAGAACTTTTACTTTTTGTGCTAATTTGATTCTATGAGATATTGATGATATTGATGATTATAGGTTCATTAGGAATGAAATTGTGCTGTTATTAAAAGATTGTTGTTAGATGTGACTAATAGGAATTGGTTGTCTGATTATTCAGGATGTCGTGTAAACTTGTTATATACTTAATCTCATGAACTGTTATGTGTATGTTGGATAAAGGTTAGGGACTTTTATGGGGATCGATTATAAAGGTTAGGGACTTTTATGGGGAGGGACTGATATCGGTGGTGAAAGAGGTGATGCCCGACGTGCACTACTATTTTTGTGTCTGGCATTTATGGAAAATTTTCAACAAGAATTGGAAGGACTTACAGCTACGGGGTCTTTTGTGGGAATGTGCAAGGATAACAACTTATCAAGAGTTCAGGGATGGACTTAACAAGATAAAAAGACTAAATGAGGATGCATGGGCATATTTAGATAAGTGGCCAATAGATGCTTGGACCAGAAGCTTGTTCAGCTATAAGCCGAAGTTGGATAGCATATGTAACAATGCATGTGAGGTGTTCAATGCTAAGATCAAGGACGCAAGAGCCAAGCTGATTATAACATTGCTGGAGGAGGTAAGAATGTTTGTTATGCGCACCATTGCGAAGAACAAGGTAAAATTGAACAATCACATTGAAAAGCTCACACTGGTTATAAAGAGTAGACTGGAGAAGGTTAGAAAAGAGTCTAAGAATTGGAAGCCTATCTGGACCGGGAATAACGGATATGAAAAATTTGAAGTGCATGGACACCCAACTAACCATGTCATGGACATAGGAAAAGATTATGTATCTGCCAATTTTGGATGCTTACAGGTAAGTTGCTTGTGTATAACAATTATCTGATGCATAGAAATTATTTTATGCATAACAATTATCATGGTTCATGTCACTGTTTGGCACCTTGGAGGTATTCTGTGTGTGCACGCATGTGCTGCCCTCTCTCATGTGAACAAATGGCTTACGATGGAATCATACAGAGAAACGTATAATCATCACATTCATCCAATTCCTGGGCAACCACTACGGGAGCAAGCAGAGGACTGCAATAGGCCACATGCCCCTAAAATCAAGACAAAACCTGGAAAACTCAAGATGAAAAGGAGGATGGATGTAGATGAGAAGAGTGGTTTTGGAACAAAAAAGCCTAAAGTTGATCTAAAACTATTGAGTAACAGTGGAGATGGTGTACATCTAAAAAGGTAGTTAGGGACCTTTACCTGCAGTTTCTGTTGTGAAAAGGGACATACAAAGAGAGGCTGCAAAAAGAAGAGGGTGGTTGATGCTGCCATTGCTACCAAAGCGGCTGAAAGATGAAGGACATCCTGCGCCTGAGCAACAAGTTGAGCAGCCCCAAGATGATGGTGACCAAGGTGATGGGGAAAGCAATCCCGTTTCACAACCCCTGGAGATCGAGATATCTCAGCCAACTACTTCTGTGGCAGAAGATTCTCAACAGGTAGCTAAATATTTATATATTTATGCTTTTATGATTTAAGTGGACTACTCAATTATATTTAATGCCAACTTCTTTTTATATAGGATCCTGGTATGAAAAATCCTTTGAAGCTATCACTAAGAAGAAAATCCTCTCTACTGACAACCTCTCCAACAGTGAATCCCTTGCAGGGTGCGTCTTCAGCAACATCAACAAAATTTGCCAACTTAATGAAGTTCGTCCCAACTCCAGGGTTTAAGCCTCTAATAAAGAAGAATTGAAGACATTAGATAAATCTGTATAGGGACTTCTGTTTTGTGTAATTAGGCTTTTCCAATAGACAACGACTAGATGGTGAATTGTGATCCTTTATGCTTCTTTTGTGATGTCTTGCTTTTGATGAAACTATTCATAGCAGCTTCATGTTCTTTGGCTACCTTTTATCTTTGTCATTTGCTATTTTTTACTGAACAATGGAATTTATCTTAATACACTATGCTTTGTGGTTTTTCAATCACTTTTGTTGCCAGCAGATTCATTTACTGATTTTGGTTAATTTCATGAACAAACATAAAAAAATAATAATTTCATAATAAACAACATTTTCATTCCATCAACAAGGACTTTTTTTACATCTATTGTTCATAGGAAACCCACTACCAACTCATTCATCATTTACAATACAGGATAACCATCAACACCATCAACACAGATACAACTAACACTAACAACTAGGTACTCACTTTCTGCATCCGGACATCTTCCTCCAACCTCCGAAGCCTCCAATCAAAGTTTCCCTTCACTTCATAATCATCACCACAAGATTCTGACTTATCAACCTATTCATCATTCCCAGAATCTGACCAGATAAAAAGTCACACCATCTCTTCCTACTTGTCTGTAACCAAGAAACGATCAAACTTCAAACAAGAACAACAGAAGAACAATGAGGTAAGGACAATCATAACAACACAAGTAACTTTTCTAACCCACATTATAATTGGGGCAACTATAAAATGGTTTGTTTAGATTCGAATCTGTACAAGACCATCTGAGAACTAACTGGCAGCCACAACCGCACCTTTCTGGCAATCCCGATCTTCTGCTCTTATTTGCGTTCTCGTCCGGTTCCAGTTAGATGGGGAACGAATAGAGCTTCCACCTGCAGTGCTATGGTGCACGAAATTTTGATCTCAACACTTCCTTCACAACTCCGCACAACTAACCAGCAAGTGCACTGGGTCGTCCAAGTAATACCTTACGTGAGTAAGGGTCGATCCCACGGAAATTGTCGGCTTGAAACAAGATATGGTCATCTTGTAAATCTCATTCAGGCGGATTCAAATGATTATAGAGTTTTGATAATTAAAAGATAAATAAAACATAAAATAAGATAGAGATACTTATGTAATTCATTGGTGGGAATTTTAGATAAGCGTATGGAGATGTGTTATTCCTTCTGAATCTCTGCTTTCCTACTGTCTTCATTCAATCATTCATACTCCTTTCCATGGCAAGCTGTATGTTGGGGATCACTGTTGTCAATGGCTACCTCCCGTCCTCTCAGTAAAAATGGTCCTCTACGGTTTCTGCACGGCTAATCAACTGTCAAATTTCTCGTCTCGGGTGATAAATACTAGGCACAGCTACCGCATGGCTAATCAGCTGTTGGTTCTCACTTGTGTTGGAAAAGGATCCAGTTATCCTTTTGCGTCTGTCACTACGCCCAGCAGTCATGAGTTTGAAGTTCGTCACAGTCATCCGTTCCCAAATCCTACTCGGAATACCACAGACAAGGTTTAGACTTTCCGGATCTCAGGAATGCTGCCAATTGATTCTAGCCTATACCACGAAGGTTCTAATCTCAGATTCAGATGCCCCATTGTCAGAGGGGAGTCGATGTGAATCGTTGATTAGAAACCCAAGAGATATACACTCTAACTATTGCAAATAGAACGGAAGTGGTTGTCAGGCACGCGTTCATAAGTGAGAATGATGATGAGTGTCACGGATCATTACATTCATCAGATTAAAGTATGAGTGAATATCTTAGAATAAGAATAAGTTTGAATTGAATAAAAGAACAATAGTACTTTGCATTCATACTCGAGGAACAACAGAGCTCCACACCTTAATCTATGTTGTGTATAAACTCCACCTGATAATGGTGTTCATTGGCTTCGGCCCTAGAGGGGGAACCAGAATAACCAAGACGTCTAATACAATGAGAAAAAGTAATATTTATACTAAAACTAGTAGCTAGGGTTTACAGAAAATGGGTAACTAAGGTAGATAGTGCAGAAATCTACTTCCGGGGCCCACTTGATGTGTGCTTGGGCTGAGCATTGAAACTTTCATGTATAGAGACTTTTCTTGGAGTTAAACACCAGTTTTGGAGCCAGTTTGGGCGTTTAACTCCAACTTGTATCCTATTTCTGGCGTTTAACGCCAGAATAGGGCAGGAAGTTGGCGTTTGAACGCCAGTTTGCGTCATCAAAACTCGAGTAAAGTATGAACTATTATCTATTGCTGGAAAGCCCAAGATGTCTACTTTCCAACGCAATTAAGAGCGCGCCATTTAGGTTTCTGTAACTCCGAAAAATCCATTTCGAGTGCAGGGAGGTCAGAATCCAACAGCATCAGCAGTCCTTTTTCAGCCTCTGAATCAGATTTTTGCTCAGGTCCCTCAATTTCAGCCAGAAAATACCTGAAATCACAGAAAAATACACAAACTCATACTAAATTCCAGAAATGTGAATTTTGCTTAAAAACTAATAAAAATATACTAAAAAGTAGCTAGATCCTACTAAAAACTATCTAAAAACAATGCCAAAAAGCGTATAAATTATCCGCTCATCATGCTACCATCACCCATCATCGACATAAGCAAGAGCCCAGACGAAAGAATGAGAAGAGAGCGATGAACAAAAAAAAGAGATAAACTTTATGAAAATTTGGAGATTTAGGGTTAAATATAATGGGAAGGACCAATATGTGTACAAATTAAAAATTTGCCAGCTCAACTAGCCGTTAGATCCCTCCAACATGACAAAATGTCACCACGTCAGCACTTCAGTGATGACTCATTATTAAAAATATGTCCAGAGACTATTATAAGTGCTCAAAACTCTATCTGACAGACTACAATAAAAAAATCAATATCTTAAAGACGATATTGCATATTTACATAAATCTCAAAACTACTATAAAAATTTACTCGTCTTATTCTGTCAAACTAAATATATGATTAATTATTCTTTACTTATCCTATCTATGTTAAGGACAAAATATATTTATAAGAAATTTGTTAATGTTCAAGACGAAATATGAGGGAATAATCGTAAACTAATCCAGTATTCCATGCGTGTAAATTTAATATTTATTTTATTTATCTAAAAAAAACCACGACCATAATCGTTGATAGAGATAGACCGGCGCATTACTTACTTGTAAGCTGTGTCATTGTATGGGACGAGAGAATCCCGATATAAAGCTTCCAAGTTAAATATAGACAAAATCAGATGAGGCTAAGTTTTGTTCTTAAGTTCTTAGATTTGCCTAAAGATTCAATTGGACAAAATTACTGAAATTGGGTATTAAGGTCTTACTTGCTCCTTCAACACGTGGCTTAGCTAATCCAAAACATTTTAACTTTTCACTTTCCATAACAGTTATCTCATTTTATTTTATTTTATTTCTATTTTCGTACACGTTAGAGCTTCTTAAGGGTAAAATAAATTTACAAGTAAACTATCAAACTATTTATTATTATTATTTTCTTTTAAAAGATTAATCTCCACTAAAAAACTAATAAATAAGTGTAAAAAATGTTACTTTTACCGCGGTTACAATTAATACATACTTGATGAGTATATGTACAAAAATGTTACTTTTAAAAATTTACTCTTGAAAAATATATTAGCAACACCTATATTTTATAAAGTATTCTATTTATGCTTATACTAATTTATGGCCATGTAATTTTAATTATTGAAAGTATATGATAACAAAAATATTATTTATATATTAAAATTAATCATTAAAATTAATTATTATTTATTTTTATGTAAATATATGTATAATTTATTTCATTTTTAATATATATTTATATTTTAATATGTATTTTATGTTTATTTTAATAACGGACGTAGCATGATTGATATGGTAATTGTCACCAATTTCAAAATAAGTTGGTAGCGTTACGTGTAACTTTCTCAAAATTAAATCCTTTAGGCTTTAATGATTGGCCAAATGAAATTATAAATACCTTAAATTGCGTTTTCTGGATTGTTAATTAAACATCGTTCTTTGTTTTCTCTCAGCCCCCTTTGAAAAAATGGACATTGAACCCTCTTTGGTGGGTTCAGCTGAGAGATTCAAGCTAGATCATGAACTCGAATTGCACGAATTCGAGGACAAGTTTGTCATCAAATCCCTTCAATCGCCCAATCAAGGCTTCTGGATTAGCCGCCGCGATGGGAACATCAATTTCCTAACGAGATCATTTCATTGCAGAGCATAGTGTTGTTGGTTGTTATCATGTAAAGAAGGAAAATATCTTGTCTGATATTATTCAATGGAATATCCCAATTTCACATTTATGAACATTTTAGTTATAGGTTACTTCTTCTTGAGTTCTGAGGTTTGGTTTTGTTCGCTTTTGATTGCTTATGTATTTCAGCTACGGTTATGCCAACTCTATAGGCATTTTTGAAGTTAACTGTTTCATCTTAATTTCATTTCATTTTGATTGAATAAAATAAAATGAAATTGCAGATGAGATATGCTCTGGAAGTCCTTCAAGGACATCAACAATTTATGGTGTGGTGGGAACAATAAGACTTGTTGTAGGTAAGTACAATATGCATTTATCTTTAGTTGCTTATATACTTTCTCTTGTCACGGTCACTTTTTTTTGTATATCTTTGGATTATCTAGATACGTTAATGCAAGGAAGTAACGGATAAAAGGGGATGGATAGGCTCTATACTTGCAATTGAATTTATTTGTTACATGTGTTCATTCATATATTTGCATGTGACCATGCTTGATTTGCCGCTATTAACATGTAATTTTGTCCTGATCCTCCTTGAGGATCTTTGTCCACCTTGAATGTTTTCGGTGAAAAAAAAAATGGTATCCTTTATACATACAACTATACAACATAGTCAATTAGTCATGCATGTTTTGACCATTGATATCAATAACAATGATGAGATAATCATAATAATTGAGATGAACTAATTTTCATTTTAATTCTATTTGTTTTTCTGAAGTAACCAAACTACCCTATCACCATTACATGCTTTAACTCAGTGAGACTCAATGATGTGTGTCTTGGTGTAGGAACGTATGTTGTTGTAATAACCTCTTGCAAGGAAGTTGGAAGTTTCCTTGGCTATCCAGTATATCGTGTGATGTCTATGAGAGTACTTGCCTGTAATGATGCTTTAAAGTTTTCAACTGGGCAGGAAGTAAGAATTTATTTAGTCAGAAGTTTTTTAGGCTTCATTCCAATTTTATACATGTGATTAGTGTTTTATATGTATGTTTCATATGCATAACTTTACGCAGAAAAAGGATGAGGCTTACTTCATGACACTATTGAACATAGTGGAGTCAACGCCGGGTTTGTACTATTCGTATGAAACTGATATTACGTTGAAGTAAGAATCACATAATCTAAATTGCTAGTTTGTTATTATCATTAGCACATCAATTGATATCTTTCCAAAATTGATGTTCATAAGATTTAATTCATTTTATCCATCAGCTTGCAGAGAAGAAATAAGCTAGTGGAAGGGTGGATGAGTAAGCCATTATGGAAGCAGGTTTGTCCACATAATCCTTGATCTCTGCAAAATAGTTGTCATCCGGAGTCCAATCCTTGAGTCAATATCTTTTTAATTGAAGTATTCTTCATATTTCTATTGAGAGTGAAGCATTCTGCCATGAACATGTTATTCATGTGTAATTCAGTTGTGTTGTACGTTACAGATGAAATTCCATGTATAACTTATTTCATTTTGTTTAGATGCTTCACTTTGATCTATTATTTCATTGATTAGTTTTTTCTAAGATGTCACATGAAGTTTCATTCATTTAATTTAGAAGAGGGAAGATCAAAGAAAATGCTCTTGGTCCCTGATGGCACCATTTAATTCAATTATTTATTAGTAAAATCTTGCTAAAGATATTGGTATCCTTTTCCACTTTGTACTACAGGCTGACCCTAGATATATCTGGAACAGACATCTTTCAGAGGAGCTTATCGAGTGTAAGGTTAGATAATTTGTCTGTACTGTATGTTTTATGAAGGAAAATTGTCTTTGTTTTTACCAAAATGGAGAGTATTTCAACGTTTTAGTGAACATGATCTTCTCATTCTTAATTTGATTATAGGGCACGTCCCGTTAACTCTCAATGTTTTTGTGGTTGCAGCTGGACAGATTCATCGTGCCCATAATACAAGGAAATATCCTTCCTTCACCTTCCATGTGTATGTAAGGTTTGAGTGTGCTGTTGTGTGTGTGTGAGCTCACGTGCTGTCTGCATAAAGTTTCTCTCATTAACATTAGTAAAATAAAATAGTAAAAATTAGTAAGAATGCATTCAATACAAAATCCTATAACATCCCACCTTAACGTGGTTTTAAGCTTCCAAGTAGCAGAACTGAAGCTAAAAGATTCACTTGCGATGGTAACATTAGTTTCGAGGAGATGTAATCGACGCCTAGGTACAATATGCCAAAGATGCTTTCTTCTTATAACAATAAACAAAATAATAAAATTTTAGCTTGTTAAAACATGGCAATATGGTTGTGTAGGAACAAGAATGTGGAGAAGAGGAGCTAACCTTGAAGGTGATGCTGCCAATTTTATTGAAACTGAACAGTTGCTTGAAACTGAACGATTCAGATCTTCATTTTTGCAGGTATCATACATTGATCAACTTACAGTTATTTCTTTCAATAGTTTCTTCAAACAGATGGTTATGTATGCTTTCAATATTACTGAGTTGTAATGTAGTATTTTAAAACGTGTATTAGGTAGGCAGATAATTGAAATGCTCATAATAATAGCATATTCAGTCTTCCCCATTGAGCTAGTTATTGGGGTGGAGTTTGATTTTATCTATTATAGTATGATATGAGAGCCCATCCTTTGGTGTGGCTGTGTGGGGCCACCAGCAAATGTCCAATCAGGCAAACTTCATGCTTTAAGTTAGGTCCATTTAAATAAAATGTTCTAAAATATTTCTGATGGACTTTCAATGTCATATTTGCCCAAAGCTTCAAATATAGTTAATTCAAATTGAAGAATATAAAGCTTTACCATTTGTTTTTTGTTGTATGGAGGTAAACAAGTATTTTAAAAGAAACTAAGGTTAATGGACATTTGATATCCTAGTTTCTATATAAACCCTTTTATCTTCAAACAACTTTTTGACCTTCTAGTTTGTAGTTGGTACTTAAACGAATTGTTTTGCAGGTTCGAGGCTCGATTCCTCTACTGTGGGAGCAGATTGTTGATCTAAGCTATAAACCACACCTTAGTGTCATTAAACATGAGCAAACGGTAAATTTCTATTCTTGATGATGCTTTCACTCCAATTGTTCTACAAGAGGTTTATACTAATAACTTTTTCTTTTTTTTCCTCCTTCGCATGTGCTTCAGCCACTTGTAGTGGAGCGTCATTTCAGTGATCTATCACAAAGATACGGAGAGATAATAGCAATTGATCTAACCGAAAAAGTATAGTTATAGCTGTACCCCTCCTACTCTAAGCCATGAAAATGTCACAAATTTATTTCGGATCTAGTGTGATTCGAAATATATGTTGCTGCTTCTTGATGCTTGTGAGGCAAAGATATTCATGATTGGATAAGAATGTCTTTAGCTTTCTGTTTTGGTTCAAACTGGTTGCTGGTTAAGGGACTTTTGTATCATATCATGTTTAAATATTTCCATATTTTTCAGCACCCTTTTCTGTTCCCTACAAAAGTTTATGCAGGGAATTCAGGAAAAGGACTGGCTTAGTTTGGTTTATCATGTCCTAGAAGTTAAATCATAATCGTCATCCAGTCTCTGCTGCCATTTTCCCCTTCTAAGTGCATGATACTTTATGTATTATCTTTTTAACAATATTTTGTTAATTTTACTGTTGTAGCATGGCGAAGAAGGTCAATTAAGTGCAGCATATGCTGCTGAAATGAAAAATGTGCCAAACGTGAGGTGATAATGTTGAATCCTTTTCTCCTCATAAACTTATTGCTCTAGTGATGATGGAATTTCCTTCTGATTGTATAATAGAAACTGTATCTTTGTGGTGAGATGATTATTTTGTATCATATTTTCTTTTAACCTTTTTTTTTTACACATGGATTACTGCAGATATGTGCCATTTGATTTCCATGGCCACTGTAAGGACTCAAACTTTGATAATCTGGAAATCCTGTATGACCAAATCTCTGAGGATGCTGA
>NC_029775.3:93891119-93893169 GCF_000817695.3 Arachis duranensis | reverse complement strand
GTTTCCACAGCCCAGATAAGCTGGCAATCTATAGTTCAGATTCTTAATCGCTGCTGTTTCAGCTGAGCAGATACTTCTTGATAGATAGAGAAGGAAATGTACTAGAGGAGCAGAAAGGAGTTATTAGATCAAACTGTGTTGATTCCCTTGATCGAACAAATGTTACTCAGGTTTGCTGATAATTGATTAATTAATTGCTAAGATTTGAACTTGCTTACATATGACAATTGTTTTGACCGTCTTTACTCTATTTGTAGTGCTATCTGGCCCAGAAAGCCTTAAATCTACAGTTGCAGAGGATTGGGGTGCTTAGTCCTTCTGAGTGCATTTCTATGTTTGATGAAGAATATGGAAAGTATAGAGCATGTAAGGGATTCCTTGATAACTTCTAGTCTTTCTAGAATTACTGTCCTGCTTATTTGAATTCTATTTCTTATATTTAGTGTGGGCGGAACAAGGTGATGAAATAAGCCTCGAGTATACTGGGACTCATGCCCTCAAAGGGGACATAGTGAGGTATGAGAAATACTACTACTACTACTAGTACTCGTACCACTTCTGTATTGAAATTCTCTTTTCCTATTTTTCCTTCCGATACAGATATATTTTGGAATATTTTGCTGCAGGTATGGAAAGCAAACAATATTCGGAATGATTAAAGATGGGATGAGTGCACTTTCACGATATTACTTAAACAATTTCCATGATGGAATTCGACAGGCAAGTTCATTTGTCTTTCACAATCTTCCACTCAATCTTGATCGTGTTTTGACAAGTTTCATACATCTCATGCAGGATGCTTTGGATTTAATAAGTGGCCACTATACTGTCAATCGAAACAGTCTTTCTCCAATCGGGCAGAACGGCTTTGATCCTTTTTCTGTAAGTAGCATCAAGACTTACTCTCTCTATTTTCTAACCCTCCCAATCCTTCAATTTTGTATTGAATTGAGAAAAATGGAAATTGCATTTTAAAGACCATATCATATCTCTAAGTTGGTTTCAGATGATATAAACTTGTCATCTTAAGAATTTCCTTGTTCTCCCCTTGTACCCAAGATGGTTTTGGTTTAAGGGGATCTTGGTTGACATATATGTGATGACCATGCTGATTTGACTACATGACAAAACTTGATGCATTATTATGCAATTAAGGAGCATCTGTTTCAACTTTTGTGAAAAATGATTTGATAAATTTTTGTATATAGCTAAAAAAATTCTAAGCCGCTTGTTTTAGCTTTGACAGAAATTGAAAAAAGATTGATCCGAAAAGTATTTTATTTTGGATAAAAAATGTCGAAATAAACTCACCATAACTTCATTCATCCGAAATATAATGCACATGGCTAAAACCGAACTAACCAATTTTTGACAAGCCATTGCAGCACAATTTGAATGCAGTTTCTGGAAATACACTTTGTCTCACAAGTACAAATACAAGTATTGAATATGATACGGTACGATATGTAACTATAATAAGTTCAGAAAAGATATAAAGGTGGCAAGTGGCAACATATATTAAATAAAATATTAAATGTATATTTATATAGATACTGGATATTCATCTTAATAAAAGATTTATGCTGATTTTTTCAATTGCTAATTTAAATGAAGTAAATTACATTGATTTCCCTTGAGGTTTGGTGATATGACACACAAAACTCCTTCATTTATCGAAGCATACACTAACCTCCCTTGAGTTACAAGTTATTTGACACTTGGTACTCCTATATTTCACAAAGAAGTTAATGTAATTTACCCTTTTAAATATGATCAATTGTTCTAAATAATAGATAAAATAAACATTATTTTTAGTTAAAACAATTGGTCACAAATAAGGAAGTCCAATTTCATGCATATCCACATACAATTCACATAGTTCATCAAAAATGAAATATTTGTGCATCGTAGGGAATAGATAACTATATTACACTTCATCTATGGCATAAACAACAATATTTCATTGGCATTGGAATTGACATGTTACGAAGAAAACTCTTACCATGCAGTTCCTCCCGGTGACATCAGCGTTGATAATTGGTGGTTTGAC
>NC_029775.3:93880281-93891062 GCF_000817695.3 Arachis duranensis | reverse complement strand
ATTGTCCTTGAAGCACACTTTTCTTGCTTTTTTATTTTATTTTATTCTCTGATAATATAAACGTGTGTGGCTGCTTTCTCGTTCGTGCTGTAGTTGGGCGAAATGTGCACCAGTACGTGTCTACTGCAATCTGTGCTGGAATAACTGCTGGGGTTATGGCAATTCTCAAAGCTAATGGAAGGCAGTTTTGTTCAAGGCCCCGCTTGTGTGGTCTCTTGTAATACAAGTAATCACTATTATTCGCTTCCTCCAATGAACAGAATGTAGAAAGTTTGTGTTGTCATATTTGATATTGTAAATATAATGCTTATGCTGTTAAATAATTTGTGTAAAGATTGATAGTTAGCTATCCATCCTGTTGATCAGTTGGTGTAGCATGGACCTCGGATTTCCATTGAGATGACCAGATTTTGGTTCTTTTAAAAGAAAATACAGAATACAAAATTAATTCTTTGTTTCTAATCTATTTTCATTTGTGGATACTGTTGTGACTAAGCTGGAAATGTTGTGATTAGGCTTTCCCAACCTTTTCTAATTCTCTAGGATTCAAAATCAACTATTGAAAGGATAGAATAATCTCCTAATTTGATATCTTTGAGGCTTTTTGGTATTTTTAGGAATCATGAGTTGCCCCATGGATTTACATCAGTTTCTTTTTGCTAAGTTCAGACTTAAAAGGTTTTTGGCTTATTTAAAAAAAGTAAGGCATTCTCTAGTTTTTACACTACTATGGTGTATATGGTTGGATTTTTTACTTTTTTTTAGTGATTCCATTTCAATTATGTCGGTTTAATTTGGGATAGGATTATTCCCTTGGCTTTCCTTTGGTACATGGTCTACTTGATGGAGTGTTTTTAGCTGATATTCAAAGGGATTGAACATGTTACATAGCTAAGTTCATGTCTTATCTCATACCTTTTGAATCTATGTGAGGACTGAGGATAACTTATCTTTCTTTTTCATATATTCTCTTATGTTCTCAGAATTTACTGAAAACTACATTTGTTTGTTAATGGTAAAAAAATGTTCTGTCAACTTTGTTGAATTCTACTATAGTAATAATCAAATTGTGTAGTTGGTATTGACAAGTTTGGCATCATCTTTTGTGTTACACAAATGGTTTGTTCTTTAGCAGTCTCAAAATAACTCGAATATGCTCAATCTTCCAAAATTGCTCTCCCTCCCATCCTTGCCTTGTGCCCATGACCTCATGATTGCTAACATTTGCTGATTTTCAGCAAAGAGGCACCAAAATGGTGAAATAGACCAAATTCATGCTTTCGCATGCTTTTATTTTTGTCTCCTAGTTAACTAACTGCCTTCATGTTTTAACCATCCTTATTCAGAAGTTAAGTGCAATGTCCATCTTCCCTTTTAAGGATTTAAACAAAACTTAGTTAACCTATGTTTGGATTGGTGGAAAATGAGGGATATGATGGAAGGAAAAGGAATTTTCATGAGTTCCATTACTTAAAACAAAAATAATGAATAAAGTGAAATACAGTATGAAAAAGGATGGAATATTATGCACTAATGCATTCACTATCGTTAAAATGTTTTTTCTCATTTTCCTACCAAAAGAAAAAGTGGGGAGGATTGGAATGTGAATTACTGTTTTCTTTTCTTCATAAAATTAGATATTCCAATATTCATTTATAATATCTGAACGATAGAATAAAATAACTATAGCCAACTAAGATTTGCTAGGTTAAGTGGTTAACTTCGTTCTAGTGGATGGAAAATTCCCTATTGTGATATCTCTCTCTTCCACTATATCTTATTCTATATAATTACTTACTATCAAAGCAATCATAGGTTAAGAATTTAAGATAAAACAAGTGTCCAACTAATTCAACCAATTTAATGTTGGTAACTATTCTTTTGATTGACATAATAGATTGCTCTGCCTCTCTCTCTCACACACACACACACTCACACTTAAAGGACACCAAACCAATGATGTCATAAAAGATATAACTTCAGTCTTTCTTCTACCGAATGCAATGGCTTACAAAAGTCAGATGAATTATTATTGTTGTGTTAAATCTTTTCCTGGTCTTCTGTTACAAATAAATGTATCTTTCATGTGGGGACGGTGTTTTTAAGTTAACGTTTGGTAAAGAGATAGATACTGAAATCGAGAGATAGAGATTAAAAAATAGAGATTGAAATAAATTTTAATATTTTGTTTGGTGTGATATTTGGTGTGAAGTGGAAGACAGAAATTAAAGTAAAAATGAAACTCTAATTTAATTTGTACAAAAGATAAAATTAAAATTAATTAATTAAATGAGAATATTTTAAATATAAAATATTATTAAAATTTCAGTTTTTGTCTTTAAAAATTTTAGTCTCTGTGTCTTTATTTTTTAAAAGTATAAAAATACTAAAATTTTGAGAACAAAAATAAATTTTAATATCAATTTTTAAACCAATAAATATGATATTAAATCTCAATCTCATAATATTTATCTCAATATCTCAAAACAAACGCCACTCATGTGACTAAATTTTCTAATCAAAAGGTTATAACTAAGTTAACTGTACCAAAAAAGAAGAAAAGTAGGGGACAACTTATGCTAATGCTTAGCCCCAAAGATAAGAACAGAACAAAGACCCTTTCTCTTTTATTATTATTTTACATTTTGCAGAGGAGAATCTTGGTTAAAACAGAAGGTTTATCTTCTTAATCATAAAGGGAAAGTTTGCTACCTATAAAATATAGGATTTTGCTATTTTCATAGTAAGGATATTATAAAAAAATATTTTATTAAAAATTTCAAAAATTATTATTATTATACTATCAAAATACGTTTTTAAGACATAAATTAACTAAATCAGTAATATAATAGAAAAACAATATTATAAAATTAGAAAAAATTGTAACTAGAATATGCGATAAAATTTACAGTAATTATATTATTATATAAAATAATGGGGTTTATTTGTTTACTTAGTAATATTATTACATTTGTGTGAATTTTTCTTTCAAAAAACTAATTGCTTAGTGTTGTTCATAAAATATAATTTTGAAGAATCTAGTAAGTAGTAACCAGTTTCCTAAAAATATTTTCTTTTAATGTGTTCACCGCCAAGGGGGAATCTAGTCATGTGAAAACAAATTTTGATGATTCAAGCATATTAATTTTGAGTGATATCATCGGATGTGCATCAACAATTAAACGAAAAATGTCTTTTTTTTTTCTTCTCTTTTCCTTTTCCTTCTCAGTTAGGAAAGCATTATATAATATTTTCAGTTTCGGTTTCTCATACTTTGGTAATATGATCTGTATAAGAAGATATTTATTTACATTGCTAAAGGCAATCCAATATATATACATTTATTAAAAAATAGAATCTTAAGACTATCATGAATACAAATGTGACATGAATACATGATGGCTTTGGTCAGAAATGGTATCTATTTTTTTTTTCCTAGTTTTCGGTCCATTAAATGATGTATATTATTTAATTTAGACTAAAGAGGTGTTACCTTGTTCCAAGGCAATTTGGAATCCAAAGTAGCTCTTTCTGTGGATTTACTATTTTATAAAAAATCAAATAGTAGTAATATAAATATTATACATTATGACACTTTCAATAGTTACTTTGTATTTTACAAAAAAAAGTCGTAACTATAGGGATATACATTAAAATAGAAGGTTCATCACTTCATTATCCACCTCATGGCAAATTCAGATGTGGAGGAAATATTTGATGCCACAACAGAAGAAAGAGTTTACTAACACTTAATTTTTATACTTTCTCTTTCTTATTCGGCTCCATTTCCTTCACTTCTCTGTCTTACATGGCATGAAACCAAGAATGCCTGAAAAGGCGGCACTTTAAGGGTTGCATGCCACTTGCATGGGTCACAATGCCCCCACCACATCATTACTGTTATAAATTCCAACGGGCTAAACAAAATAAAGTTATGTTATTTAAATATATAAAAGTGTATGTTTTTAAAATTTGACTGTTTAATAGATAGCTAATAAAATCTAATTTTGAATCAACATTAAATTGGTTAAATGGTAAATAAATTTGTTTATTTCTAGTACTGACGGGTGAAATTTCTCGAAAGAATACGAGATATATATATAATGCGTAAGTAGTCCAATTCTGAAATAACATTTATTTTTTGAATTAATTTTTAAAAATATTTTTTAAAGATTTTAAATTAATCACATTAGTTTTTTCGTCATTTTTATTATTAATAACGTTAAAATTTACTAATGTGACACGTTAAGTAATACTACACTGATCACATCAATTAGAACTTTCAGGTGTGTATTTTTTTTTTTTTGAAATAAATAGCTCAACACACAAGATGGAGCATACAGAATTCAGAAGCCATAAGTACAACTAAAAATAAAGAGTACTAATAACTGAAACAGGTAGCGCAATCCCGAGTCATCTTCGGCATTGCCATCAACAACCAAAGGATGCCCCACCAATCCACTCGTTGGAAAACACAAAGGACCTATTAGTGATTTCCTGAACTGCTAATCCTTTATTCTGGAACACCCGATTATTTCTTTCCAACCAAATTGTCCAGATTACAGCAAAGAATCCAATCAACCACCTCTTTCTCTCATCCTTTCGTGGTGCAACAGTCGTCCAGCTCTCAAAATGTTGCTTTAGTGTACCTGGGACAGACCATTCTCGTCCAAGAGCATAAAGCCAAGCACCCCACACCTGCCATGTGACCTCACACCCAAGAAACAGATGAAAAGCAGACTCAATAGACTTACCGCATAAGGCACATAGATTATCAAGCGGGTTAATGACCCCTAATCTGCACAGTCGTTCTTTGGTATTCACCCTCTCAATCAGAACAAACCAAGAAAATAATTCGACTCTTGGTGGGACGAAACCCCTCCAAATAGCACTAGTGAAGCTATAGCTTGTTACTTCCTCCGGAAGGACTGCATCCTGCATGACCTGCACAAAGGATTTAGTAGAGAAGATACCAGTTCTATCAAATTTCCAAACCACCCTATCCTCTCTCTCTGTTACTAGCTTAACTAAACGCAGTCTCTCATGGAGTTGGTTCAAGAGTTCCAACTCCCATTGGAACAACTGTCGCCTCCACTGAAAGCTCCATATCCACTCTAACCCATCCCAGAACTCGTAGTCACCTATAACAGATCCTATAAGGTTTGAAACCGAGAAGAGTCTAGGGAACAAATCCTTCAAGACACCACCATTTAAACAGTCATCTTCCCAGAACCTGATCGTTCTACCGTTTCCCACTTCCATTGACAAGCCTCTAATCATCTGCTCTCTGATTTGTGGCTCTCGAATTTGTAGCTGACAAATGTCTCTCCACGGACCCCCTCTTGAAGGAATAGGTTGACCATGTAGCATCTCAGACGGATTCATGTTATTACAAGAGCACACTACTTTCTTTCATAAGAGACACTCCTCCTTCGAGAACCTCCACCACCATTTGAAAAGAAGAGCTGTATTTCGAACCACCGCATCTCCCACTCCCAACCCACCTGCCTTTTTAGGGGCCATCACTACATCCCATTTCACTAGTGGTATCCCGCTCCCCCATCCTCTGTACTCTACAAGAATCGTCTTTGTAAGGAAATCAATTTCTCTGCTACTGCCTTTGTAAAGCCCATCTTTTGCAGCACTAAATCCACAAAGCTCCATTTGACCCTATCATAAGCCTTCTGAAAATCCAGTTTAATTATCGCTGAGCTTCTTTTCCTTGACCTTAGCCAGTGCACTGTTTCACAAGCAATCAAAGCCCCATCATGAAATTTCCTACCCTGTACAAAAGCAGTCTGAGTCTCGCCTACCAGGTCCGGCATCACCTTCCGCATCCTTCGAACCAGCACCTTAGAGATGACCTTATAAACACAACCCACCATACTGATCGGTCGAAGATCCTTTATTACTGTAGCTCCAACAAATTTTGGTGCCAGCGCCACCCACGTGACGTTTGACCCTGCCGGTAGCACTGCTGAATGGAAGAACCCCAACACTGCATCAGTGAATTCCCTCCCAACTTCTGCCCAACACCTCTTAATAAAGTTCATGTTATATCCATCGCATCCTAGAGCTTTTGTTGACTCACAGTCCCACACTGCAGATTTTACTTCTTCCGCACTCGGTATCTGTTCCAGTTCTGTTGCCTCGTCCCCATTTATTCTTCTTACCATGCCTTCCCGAAATCCAATATTTGGTGACTTCTCCTGGTGGTACAGCTCCTTATAGAAGTCCCGTATAGCAATCTTGATTCGAGCTGGATTCCGCACTAAGCGTCCATGGATTCTTAAGGCATCAACTCGATTACTCCTTCTCCGAGTCGAGGCTAAGTTGTGGAAGTATCTAGTATTTTTATCCATCTCCTTAGCATGCCTGGATCGTGACATCTGCTTCCAATGTATTTCCTTCCTGACATACCATACTTTGCAAGCGCTCACAAGTGCCTTTCTTCTAGCCTCCATGGTTCCATCATGAACTCCATTGCTCACCAAATCATCAACTTTTCGGATCTCCTCTTCAAAATTATTTATCCTCCTATCCAAATTACCAAAGTTCTCTCTATGCCACCTGCCCAGTGGAAGCGTCAAAGCCTTCAACTTGTCCATCAACTGCATCTCCCCTAGGCATCTCCACTCCTCCTTTACCATTCTCAAAAATTCCTCGTGAGTAAACCACGCATCCAGGCTCCGAAAAGGTCTTGGCCCCCATCCCAACCTTGTGACATTCATAATTATGGGACAATGGTCTGACAAACCTCTTGGGCCTCCTCGTAATCTTGTTTCAGGAAACTCTTCTAACCACTCCAAACTAACCAGAACTCTATCAAGCCTACTACATGACTGACCTCTGAACCAAGTAAACTGACGATCAGGTAAAGCTAGGTCCACGAGCTCCATATCGTGAATCCAAGATCTAAACTCTACTGCAGATCTCGGCAACGAAGTAGATCCTCGCCTTTCCTCCACTTGAACAATCTCATTAAAGTCCCCCATAAAACAAAGAGGGACTTGACATAAGCCTGACAAGAAGCTCAACTCTTCCCCACACAACGAGCTTACTCTCTCGATCATGCTCATCATACACTAAGCAGAACGCACACCGAAAATTATTCTTTAACATCACTCCATCCACACATAACCATCTACCACCCTTATAACAGTTACTTGATTTAAACACTGTCATATCCCACATCAATAACAGCCCTCCAGACGCCCCTTCCGCTTCCACAAACTCCCACCCGGCCCCATCATTACCCCACAACTGCATAACATCAAACTTAGTTACCATCTCTTATTTTGTCTCTACCAACCCAAGCATATGCAAATTGAACTTCTTTCTAAAGGTTTTAACCATACTTAACTTGCCAATCCCCGCCAACCCCCTAACATTCCATGATGCAAAACTCATTTGAAACTTGATGTACACACTTTTTTCTTATTTTTCAGACGACTCCTTCTAGCTTTCTCTTTCAGTTTAGCCTGCTTTTTCTTCCGTGCTATTTTCTCATTCTGACACCATAAACAATGGAAGCGATAGAAGAGCTAATGCGACCAACTTAAATTTATTGAAGTACCAATTTGATTAAAAAAATTTCGATGTTCAATTTAAAAAATTAGTGATCTTTTAAGGACGAAATTCACCATTTATTCTATATATAATTCTTTAAATTAAATAATCAAATTTTGAGTCCATAACAAATTTGGCAAGATGTCTAGTGTGAGTGTCATTCACACAGAAATTTTTAAAAGATAAAATTTGGTGTAAATTATTGTTGGCTTCAAAAATTGGTTTCAATCATATTATCTGCGAAGTAGACTCAATAAATGTGTTCTTTCTTGTAAGTCATTGAAACTTTTTCTATGTAACATGAAGAGAAAGTTATTCTCCAAAAGATTGTAGAGATTAAGAACCATAAAAATTAAGAGTTGCATTTTGTGTTGATCCATCAGAATACTAATGCCATATCGGACCGGTTGGCAAAATATGGTACTCGTGGTAACTGCAACGCAAGAAATTGGATGCAGTTGTCGTCCCTCTTTGATTGCTCATGGATGATCTACTTAAAATTTTTTTTTTTATTCTTTTTTTAGTCAAGATTTTTCGATTTCTCTCTAACCATTCTTAAAAAATCCTCATGTGTAAACTAAGAATCTAAGTTTCGAAAAGATCGTAGTCCACCTCTGAATTTGGAATTCTCAACTATAATTGGACAGTGATTTGACAAACCTCTCGGTCCACCTTTTAATCGAATCTCTAGGAACTCCTCAATCTATTCTACACTTAATAGAACTCTATCAATACTACTGCAAGAGCAGCTTCTGAATTATGTAAATTTTTGATCATTCAACGGTAATTTCACTAACTGCATATCTTGGACTCAAGCCTTAAAATATTCTATCGATGTTGTTAATCTGTCCTGACTTTTTCTCTCTTTAATCTAAATAACCTCATTAAAGTCTCCCATATAACATATCAAAACTTGATATAGTTCAACTATAAAATTTAGTTCTTTCTGTATAGCCAGTTTATCTATTCTAATATGAGCACCATATATTAAACAAAAAGTACAATTGAATTCATTTTTTAATAGGACTCCTTTAACCACATAACTATTTCTCCCCTTTGTAATAGTTATTCATTTTAAATAATATGTCATTCCACATTAACAATAGACTTCCAACCTTTCGAATTTATAAACTTTCACTCCACAGCATCACTCCCTCAAATACATATTATACAAACTTAATCACAATTTATATTTTAATTTCAATCAAATCTTATATTTAATTTTTTATTATATTCAATTTTTTAACATTTCGTAATTTCTTAATATTCTAAGAGCTAAAAATTATTTTAAAAATTAATTGAATGATGCATAAATTATTGAAGTTGTTAATGCAATATGTGATGTTGTTGGGATTTTTTTTTTTTTTGCATTATATTATGATGATATTGCAACGTGAACCAGGTATTACTAGTTTCACCTACTAATAATAATAATAATAATAATAATAATAATAATAATAATAATAATAATAATAGAGATGTGATAATAACAAATATTTTTATGGAATGTTTAGTTAAAAAGATAAAATTATAGAATGCTTTTGTTTTTAATGTTTTCGATTTGTTTTAGAACTATCCCTAAACGTTTTAAATTTTGTTCCCAACATTTCAGATTGAATTAAAATTTAAGAATAATTTTGATACAAATTAAAATATTAAAAATAAAAATTAAATAAATAAAATATATTAAGAATAAATTAAAAAATCAAATATTAAAAGTATTTTAAAAAAAACTCAAATATTAAAAATAAAAATGATACTTTATCCATATTTAAATCTAGATTCGCACCAAAATAAATCTGATTTCATCCCACCATAAACATCCCTAATAACAACAAAGAATATGATATTCTAATGTAGCATGATAGATAGTAAATTAGATATACAAAATCTCAAATCCCAAAATCCCCCAAAATAGTGATAATAAACCCAATCGCCCACCCAATACTACCCATCAAACTCTTGAAAATCACATCCCCCCTCTTACCTCTTACCCCTTACTTTCAGCGCTTTGCGCCACCTCTCTTTTTTCAAGGTGATCAAGACTTCATTCAACACTTACCCCAAAAACAAAACCAAAAGCATGTGAAGACAAATTGCACCGAAACTAGTCCCCACCACACCAAGTAATTTGATGCTTTAAGTATCTCTCACTTGTGTGCTCTCAACACATAACACAAAACACTCCTTTTTCCCCCTCTTCCCCTGTTTCTCTTACCAAATGATGAAATGAATCTGTATTCGTCATTACCCTTGTTCTCTTCAAATTCCAACCACTACTGCTCTCTGGCCAATGCTTCCCTTCTAAGCCTAATCTCACATACCTTCCTTTTCTTCAAACTTCACTTCACTTACACCATAATTGAATTTGATACTCTGTCTCTTGAACAACACAAATGGCTGATGCGAATGCGGCGATGTTCATTACCTTCCTGGAAGAGTGGATGGTTCGCCAAAGAAACTACCACCAAGAGCTTCTGACTGCGCAGGAAAACCGTCATCGACTCCGAGATTCCGATAAGATGGAAATCATAAACAGAGTACTCTGCCACTACGAGCAATACTTCGAAGAGAAATCAAAAATCGCCCAACGCGATATCTTCCTAGTGTTCTCGCCACCGTGGTTCAGTTCCTTGGAGAAGTCGTTCCTATGGATCGCCGGGTTCAAGCCAGGAAAAGCATTCCACCTCGTGAACCAGGCGGTACGCGACTTGACTAACGAACAACGGCGCAGGCTGAGCCAGCTCAGCATGGAGACGAGGATGAAGGAGAGAGACCTCAACGACGAGCTGGCCAAGGCTCACGAGAGCCTCGCAAGCCCGCCGCTCGTTGATACGGCGAGAACCCATGGCAGGGCGTGTCTGAGTCGCGCGAGGCCCACGCAGGCCCGAGAATTAGAAAGAGAAGCAGATGAAGGTCCTCCAAGCGAGCTTCGTGCGGCAATGGAGAGCGTTGTGACAAGTGCGGATGAACTGAGGACAAATACGGCATTAAATGTGCTGCAGATATTGAGGGCAGATCAGGCGGTTACTTTCTTGACAGCTGTTGCTGAGCTTCAGCTTAAGATCAGGTCCTTGGGGTTTGAGAAGGACGCACAAAGGGCAGCTGCTCAAAATCATTGAAATCATATGAAATATCTTGAAAAAAATAATTAGAATTTTGGGTGAGCTGTTCGTTGTTTACCGCTGGACCACTTGTTCGTTAAATGGTGT
>NC_029775.3:93878860-93880161 GCF_000817695.3 Arachis duranensis | reverse complement strand
GAAAGATGGTTTTGTTTGGGTTGTATGATGAATAGGACTAAGGAGTAAGAAGTCAGCAAATGATGAGGAATATCAGGCCATGCAAGTGGATGCTTTAGCTTCAAGCCAAGGGTTCACTCCAAGGAAACCAAGATCTCAATCAACTCAACCAGTTGCTGCGCCCACTTTTCCTTTTAGCCCTTTTTTGTTTTTCGTAGTTTATATTTCGAGTCATTATATTTACATAAACACCTTTCTCCCCCTGTGTAAATATATAATATATCAGAGGTGATACATATAATCATCGTCTTTTCGAATACTTATCTAACTCCATTTTTATTATTGAAGTTTTAAAGGTAAATTAGTTGTGCCCCGCATGGGATAAGTTTCTTTTATTATATATATATGAGAATCGGGTAAAATAGTTGAATATATTGAATATGAAAATTTGGGTTTTGAGACATGATATAAATAACAGTAGAAAAACAAAGAAATTTTTTCTTTTAAGAAAAGCTTATTCTAGAGGACTCTGGTAATATTTGGACATGGATAATTCTTTTTTAAATAGATAAATATGTTTTTAGATTATTTTTTATTTATTTTTTCAGCCTAAACATGTGATTAGGAATTAAATTCATGTTTTAAACAAAATATTTTATCTCCAAATGAGATGTCTAGGGATTATCTCCAAACGTACCATATATGATTTGATCCATTTCATGAGTTAATATGACAAGTTATGAGTGAAGTTTACCATATATGATTTGATCCATTTCATGAGTTAATATGACAAGTTATGAGTGAAGTTTACCATATTTTACTTCCCTTCTTTCATGAGTTAATATGACAAGTTATGAGTGAAGTTTACCATATTTTACTTCCCTTCTTATGAGAATTTCTTTTGCAGATTGCTTCGGGCAACTGGCATTTGAGAGGACAAAAGATCCTTTTAAACAAGCTTTGTTGTTTATGTAAAAATTTTCATGTTTTTATGTCTTAGGTCATATTAATGCTTAAGGTTGTCATAGATATTGATGCTATTTGTTATTTGTCATCTTAATATTTCAATCTCAAGTTTTTAACAATAGAATAAGGATGATTGAAAATTTATGGGTCATACAAACTTGTTAGTAAACAAGCCTAGAAAATTTACTATCTAAGAGACTACAGAGATGTCATATTGCATGAGTATTTTGTTTGTTTTTAGCAATGTACTCGTATAGAGAATATATTGGACTATTGGTACAAGTATACACACCAAACTAAAAAATATTATTTTATATAAAAAAATATTTTGAATATATATAGAATAAATTTGAGTA
>NC_029775.3:93864323-93878673 GCF_000817695.3 Arachis duranensis | reverse complement strand
TTTAAATTTAAATATATATATATATATATTTCCTTATCTTGTAAATCAGTACACATTGATATTGCATGATATTTTTTATCTAAATAGTTGTTTTGATTCCTTTTTACGCAACACAAATGGCTAAATAAAATTGGTAGAACAGAAAAATTCCAATTGTTGTCTTCAAAGTTCAAACATCTGAATCAGAATCTGACAGATGTGTCTAGTCAAAGATAGCAGTTAAATTCCTTTAGATTACGTCAATCCATAAATACCGGAAATCTTTTGATATTTTCGCCTAAAAGGTTGTTTTTGTTCTTTTGCGCAATATAACTAATTAAATAAGATTGGCAGTCAGATGTGTCTAGTCAAAGATAGCAGCTAAATTCCTTTGGATTACGTCAATCCACAAACACTGGAAATCCTTTGATATTTTCGCCTAATAGGTTGTTTTTGTTCTTTTGCGCAATATAACTAATTAAATAAGATTGGCAGAGCAGGAAAATGCGGAATGTTAAAGCGGCTGTTGTCTTCAAGTATCTAATCAAAATCTGACAGATGTTTGCAATCAAAATAACAGAGAACAAATGAATCCATCTTAGCTTACGTGAATCCACCAACACTGAAGATCGTTTGATATTTTTGGCTAAAGGTTGTTTTGGTTCCTCTCTGCACAACATAAATGGTTAAACAAAATTGGTAGAACAGTCAAATGGCAAATGATAAAGCAGCTATTCTCTTCAAAGCATCTAAAAATCAAAACAGATTTCTCCAATTAAATAACAGAGAACAGCTGAATCCATCGTAACCTACGTCAATCTACAACACTGAAGATCTTTAGCTGTAGAGTAGTTAATTCTTATGTCATTGTATTGTCATCAAATGACTCAATAAGATTAGAAGAGCTGCTATCTTCAAATATCGCATTATGCACTTTTAAAATCTAAAAATCAAACAAATGTCTACAGAGAACAGTTGAATCCATGTCTACGTCAATCCATCAACACTAAAGATCCTTGATTGTAAAGTGGTTAATTGTATTGCCATCAAATAATTTAATGAGATTGGAAGAACATAAAAATATCAAATGATAAAACAACTACTATTTTTAAGCATCTAAATATCAGAAATATTCAATCAAATAATAGAGAACAGTTAAATCCATCCTAGTCTAGCAACACTAAAGAATTATTGTTGTAAAGTGTTCATTCTTATGTTATTGTATTGTCAGCGAATCAATACTCATTGGCATTAATATTCATTAGCATTACATAATATTTTTTTTCCTAAGACACACCTGCCAAATTGACGTAGTTGGCACACCTGTATGTTATCAATCTGAGGTTGGAACATATCTTGTTGGGAGTACTGATGGAGTCTTTTACTGTGGGTTCTTTAACAAGTAAATCGAGTACTCGATTTTTATATATACTGTAGTTTGGCATATTGCTTATGAGAGAATGTGTGCTATATATAACATTAAAGGCGAATGCCCATCAATTAGGACACATATGGTCAATCTGAGGTTGGGACATTGTTGGGAGTACTGATGGAGTATTTGGCATATTGCTTTTGGAGAATGTATGTTATATCGGCTGTATTTGTTGAGATATCGACACTAATTGTTAGACATGATGGTACACATTTATTATTTGTTTGCTGAAACACAGATTTAGATGAATATGACACAAAATACATGTATTTAGTATTCCTCCGTAAAACTGAGATACGAAAACATAATATATAGGAAATAGGACACAAATTTTGACATTTTTATTCTTGATTATTTTTGAAATTACCAATACATATGACATAAAAGATAAAATTGACATTTAATTTATACATGTGTGTCTTGTATATGTATCTGTATATATGTCTCAAAGATCCTAACCAAACAAATATAATGTTGAAAGCTAAGGTTTAAATACATTTTTATTTCGAATTGTTCAGTTAGGTTTTTTGGAATTGGTCCTTTTATTTGTGTATCATCATCATTTGTAATTTTGCCCATAAAGTCAACCCATTAAATGTGGGAAGAATAAATAACTTTACAAGATTTAACATAAGAAATTCCGTTTCTTTTGGACATTTCCAAAAAAATCACCGAGTTTCTATTTCAATTTATTACCAAAAGCATCCAAGAAAGAGCACTTTAAAATAAATTAACTGAGAAACAAAGTATAAGCTTTACATTTATTAGAAGCTAAATGAAATATAGATCAAAATCTACAATGATCAAGAACCATATAACTATACTAACTCCTGCTGTAAAATCTAAAGCAACCATGACCTGCACCGAATGATTCAAAACCAAAACTAAAAGGGTCATTTAATTGCATCTTTGGTTGTTTCCTAATTAATTAGTCTCAACATGAAGAATCATTGCGTGATTTCGGTTCAAGGGCTTGTCTTTTTCTTGCTTTTGAATCATCAAGATAATTCTGATAGATATAAGTGGCAAAACCCACAGAGCCAAAAGCAATGAAATTACCTTCACCCCATTCATGCCATCACGAAAATTAGGGGTAAACAAGGGTCGGGTTGATTCCGATTTAAGGTGAAATTAGAATCAAACTAATTAAATTATTATTGATTTGGTTTGGTTTGGTTTAAATTTGTGTTTTTTTGTGTGTGCACACGAATCAAATCAAACTAATTAAAAATAGATTCGTTCGATTCAGGTAATTGGGTATTCGATGAAACAAATATTCATAAAAAAACGAAATTTTTATCTTAAAAATTTTGTAAGTACAATAAACATGTAATATTAATAAAAATTATCTAAATATGTTAAACACTAAATACATTAAAAAACACATTAAAATTCAAACATATTAAACACTAAGGACATTAAAATCTAAACATATTAAAAGACATATATATATTTAATTTTTTTATTTAATTAATATATGATCGAGTTTACGGGTTGATTCGGATTCCGCAACCGAAAATCATTATCCGAATCAATTATTAGAAAGAGTCATTGATTTGGTTTAAATTAAACCCTACTATTCGTTAGTTCCAAAATCAATTTAATTGGTTCCGTTTAAATTAAGACGTATAATTGGATATCCGAGAGCCGTGGTCACCCCTATCGAAAACTTCAAGCGAAGGAAAAGGAGTTACCGCCAAAGAGACTGTACTAAACTACTAATAACATGAGTATAGCGACGACACCAAGAAGATAAGGCCAACAAGGCAACAACACCAACAGAACAAACCTGCCAGGCTATTGCGGTCCAACCAGTGGAAGCGCAAGTGACAAGAAGTGCATTATAGATTTGCATCTCCAAAACAACAGAAAATGTTTCTCGAATGGGGATTCATAAAGTATGAGAAAACTGCATTGAAGCCTAATTGGGATGCACAAACTACAATACTATTTGGCTATTGCGTGAAGAGTGAAGAGCGAAGAGTGAAGATATGAAAATTGAAAGAAGCATTTATATTCAATACAATATATGAATATTGCGTTGAGAGTTCTGCATTTGTTTTGCATTTGAATGTAGCCATGACTGTTTAAGTTTGGATAAATGAATATAATTGAAAAGTAAAATTTGGATAAAAAATCAACAAATTCAGAAAAAAGATAGACTTAGCTAGCTATTTTAAATAGATTACAGATTAGTTAAACTTTTAACTTGGTCCTTAAAAGTAAAAACATTAATGAGTGATCCTCAAATTATAATTTTTTTTTTCGGTAAATCAAATTATAATTTTTGTGTGGCATAGATATCAATTGGGCCACAAATTGGTCCAAGAGAACAATAAGTGGGACAACTTTGTTGTCATCATTGCAAAGAAAACAAAAACTATTGGCGCAGGCCCTAACAGCTAAAGATAACAACTGTGAAAAACAATGAAAGACAATAGATATTGTAAAAAAAAATAAAAAATAAATAAAAAAATAAAACTAAATCTTGTATATCCATTTACCCCTTATTAGTTCAATTCACAATCTACACCAAAGGAAACAAGTGGAAGAAAATTAGAATGGTGGTGGTGGAGTGACACCAAAGGACGATGGCACTTTTTGTCATGAGATTGAAATCGAATAGGATTTTAAATTTGTGGTATGATATTTATGGTTTGGGACTTAGATAGTAGGAATAATGAAGAAAGATTACCTCACGAGTAGAGATGGCAATGGGTATCATGGAGGCGGCGTTTAGCAAATTGCCACCTGTCCGGCGTCCTCGTCACGGGTTCCATTTATTTTTTCCCGCGGAGGAGGCCGTATCCGTGGATATTAAACTTAAAATAAATAAACACAACTATAAAAAAATTTTATACCGTATAATTAGAGTTAATTGAAATCTTGAGGGCTAAATTGAAGCGGAGGTTAAATTTCAGGGACCAATTTGAGTATTAACTCAATTAAACACACTTCAAACACATTAAACATAATAACATAAACACTAAAACCATTGCTGACAGGGTTGTCACTGGACCTTGTGTTTCACCTTCACTTGTGAATGGTGAAGGTTCTTAGACGTTGATATTTTTATGGCTAGACATAATAAAAACTGAAATAGAACAAAACAGTTCATACATCAAGAACAAATTATTAATTAACTATTAAAAAATCAATAACACAACAAGAAATGAATAAAATATGAACAAAATTCTATATATAAATTAACAGGCAAGCATGATAATTAAACACATGATTTTTTGGCCCAGTTTCTATTAATTTTCAAAATCAGCTTCTTACATTCTCAATTTCTCAGTGTTGAGTTACAAAATGCAATTTGTAAGATGTAGTCAAGTCACGAAGCTTTTGCAGAAAGAGATCGGTGTGATGGATTGAGGACCACAATGAAT
The DNA here is from genome assembly GCF_000817695.3 of Arachis duranensis. Lineage (NCBI taxonomy): Eukaryota > Viridiplantae > Streptophyta > Magnoliopsida > Fabales > Fabaceae > Arachis > Arachis duranensis. Next base: position 93,873,870 of record NC_029775.3, on the reverse strand, counting down.
AAATGAATTACAAAACAGGGCACTCACTCCTGATTCAATCATTCAGAGTTTCACACCAACTTTACCCTCATTCTTACATGCAAAAACCAAAAACAGCAAACTCAATCATCATTAATAATTAAAAGTTGAAGATCATGACCTTTGTAATGATTACATCCTGTATCAAATTATTATTATGAATATAGTACATGATAAACTTCAATTGATGCTTGCCATTTCTAATTTCGGTACACATTAGAGAATAAAATTATAAGATCTATTAACATCGTATAAAAGAAACGCCAACTACCAACAATACTCAGAAACTAAAATTTTCACATTTACAGTAACTGATCCTCAAATTATAATTTTTGTGTAGCATAGATATCAACTGGGTCACAAATTGCCCCGAAAGAACAATAAATCATAAATGGGACAACTTTGTTTTCAAGAGGGAAGACATCAATATCACTCAAAAGAAAACAAAAACTATTGGCGCAGGCCCTAGCAGCTAAAGATATATATATATATATATATGTCATGTTATGAAAAAGCAAAGGAAGGTTTATGGATTATCTCTATTAGCTCTAATGGCAGCATGAACAAGTTGTAACCAAATAGAATAGAGAGATAGAAAAGTGAAAATAGCCATAAAACCACTTTGATTGGCCAAGTCAAGAATGCACCTCTTATTCTCAAAAAGCCTAGAAGAAAATGAGCACACAACTTATTTCATATTCAAATAAATTTCAACTCTATTTTATAAATAAAAGGTAAGGTACATGAGTTATTTATACTAGTAGGAGAAGGAAAATCTTTTATAACTTGGACGATGTGGGACTAAAACATAACACAGAGTTCACTATCCTAAACAATATGGGACTTGTATTCCCTTATTACAATTAACTAATATAATTAACCTACTAACTCTACTTACTCCTGCGTCATTCTTCTTGGGTTAAAAGAACTCTTGCATGGAACGACTTGTGATAGCAGATGATCAATCATTGATGAATCTACACCAAAAGATCCTATTGGTGACTCCACACCAAAGACCCGCACTCACAAATCAGATAAAATCATTGATGAATCTACACCAAAAGATCCTATTGGTGACTCCACACCAAAGACCCGCACTCACAAATCAGATAAAATTTTACAAGACCCGTGGCAGCAGACGATCTCATTGACAAATTCACACCAAAAGATCCCATTAGGGAATCCACGCCAAAAACCTGCACCACAATCAAATAAAATTTCACTAAAGCAAGGTAAAGGCCACAAGGACCGACCTTGCTCTGATACCAAACTGACGCCGAGACGTCGCTTGGGCTCACTAATCTTAGCGAAGTTAACAACTCCACTATGGTGACATAGTTTAGATTCATCAATTTTGGCGAGGTAGCAACCCCAATATGGTGAAAATAGCCATAAATCTACCTTGGTTGCCCAAGCCAAGGATGCAACTCTTATTCTCAAAGAGCTTAGAGAAAAATAAGCATACAACTTATTTCATATTCAAAATCAACTTCAACTCTATTTCATAAATAAAAGGTACATGAGTTATTTATACTAGTAGGAATAGGAAAAGCCTTTATAACTTAGACAATGTGAGACTAATACATAACACAAAATTTACTATCTTAAACAATATAGGACTTGTATTCCCTTATTACAATTAACTAATATAATTAACCTACTAACTCTACTTATTCCTGCGTCAAGGTAGATTTAGATTGAAGTATGAAAGGAAACAAGTGGAAGAAGGTTAGAAGAGTGGCAATGGGGGGACAACAAAGGACGATGACACTTTTTGTCAAGAGATTGAAATCGAATGGGATTTAAAATTGAGTAAATAATTAGTTGATGAAAGATCCTTTTTTAAATTAGTTTTCGAAAAAAAATTTTAATTAAATTTATTTTTTAAAAATTTTAAATTAGTCATGTTAGTTTTTTTATTACTTTTATAACTAATAATGTTAAAATTTATTGTTGTGGTACGTTAAATAATATCATAACACGCATCTAGTAATCTTAATTAATTATTAACATAATTAATTTATAAAATTTGTAACACCCTACTACACAGAGTCTTATATTTAAGTCACAAAACTATAGTTAAAAAAGTTTTATATCTGGAACCTTTGAATGAAAGTTTAAAACAAAAGTCATAACACTCACGAAGCGACAACGTAACGAAGAAAAGCTTAAGCGCAAATAGATACATATATATGTATACATAAGAATAGAGGATCAAAGATACAAAGTAGTCAAGCTCCAAGCTCAGCCTGCAAAATAGAACGCCGACAATCAAATTATAAATCCTAAGGAACTAAAGCTGAAATCATAAAGGAGGGTAGGTCTCTAAGGTTCTAAGCTTGATCAATATCTAATCAAAAGCCTCAATCTCTTCACCTTTCCTCCATTCCTCCGACTTCGATAAAATTGCATAGACAAACAAAACAGACAAGTCAAACACATACAGAAAACATATATAACAAGTAGGCAATTAGAAATTAACGTGAATAAATAATTAAGCAAGCCAAGACAATGCACACTCAAACAAAATATACAAATACACATAATGCATGCCTTTCCTAGCGCAGGTCATGAGCTCACGCATAGGTTGTCTACCCGCAACCCGACGTTACTCGGGACAAACCTCGAATATGGTTTCTTTACCGTGTCAGTCAGACTCAATTATCATCATGGATTTTCCATGCTAATTAGGATATCTTGGCAACACGGTAGAAACAGGCTATCTGTTAGGTGAACATTCCCGCATTAGCAATCTCAGGCTATTAGTTAGGCGGGCCCTTTTGTATTAGCAGTTTGGCACAAGGCCCATTCATATTTTATATGCTATCAGTTAGGCAGACATTCCCGCATTAGCAATCTTAGGCTATCAGTCAGGCGGGTACTTCCGCATAAGCAGTTTGGCACGAAGCCCATTCGTCGTATACTTTTCATGATTCATTATCTATTTCACTTATCTTTTTCATTCACGGTTTCTCTTTCTCTTTCTTTTCATCATACCTCCACATCACCAATTACATACACACCCCTCCACATCACCACATTACTAAACATACCTCCACATCACTGCTTAACTATACATACACCCCTCTGCATCATCACATTACTAAATATATCTCCACATCACCGCTTAACTATACATACCACTGTATCACCAATCAACTTTAAACCTTCTTGATGACAATTTACACAGTTTCATTTAACTAAGTCCCTGAACTTTTACAGAAATTCAGACATAATCTCCCCTAAAATAGCACTAAAACCACCCTTACGAGTTTCCTCAGCCTTAACAACGTTCAAACTTTCCTTAACAATTTATCAGGTAGACATTTTTAATTAGTCATTATACTCTCTTTAATCCCCTTAGTTATTGTAACATCATGGGTTTAGAAAATAAAATTTGATTCTGGAGCATTCCGATCATAATTGAAACTTGTACAGATTTTTCAAAATTCTGCTATCATTGCAGAAAAATAACAGCGAGCAGTAAATTTGTCAAATTCACTAAAAATTCAATTCTCACCCATTGTCTTTCAAAATTCATGTTCTTAAACAAGACTCCTCCAACTTTCCAAAAAACTAACTTTTAGATTATTACCATGTCACATGAAAAAGGTATGAGCTTAGGAACATAGCCCTGCTATTTAGAATTCTATTTTTAAGATCCAGCGAGCTACCCTCACTCTTTGCAACATAACTAATTAGTTAAAAAGAGTTTTGACACGAAATTTAAACTAAAAATTTTGGACACATAAGTCTTGAAATTGCCATTGGTTTCAGCTCAAAATCTCATCAGAATTGTAAATTAAGTGGGTTGAAAGTTGGTGTTTTTGCAGCAGAAAAACAGAATTTCCTTCAGAATCCATCAATCTTTAAAAATTCATTTCTTCCAAACTACTCATTAATAAATTCTAAATTTTTATGAGACGCTCATAACACATTAAAGTTTCATGGAAAAATAGTTTCATTCAAAAATAGGGCCTAGTCTGCTTTCGAAAACTGGCTTATTCCACTGTTAATTATGCAGAAAATTCTGCCTTGGACGTTTTCAACAACCTTACATACCATAACTCACATTTGAACTTATATCCCTTCTAAAATTACATTTCCAACATTCTTTCAGTTATCTAGGGTTGCTTTCACAGCTAACATAACCCAAAAAGATCATCAATAATTCATTACATATATATATATATATATATATATATATATATATTCATTCTTATCATCCTCATCATTCATCATTAAAATCATCATGTATCAATACATTCTCACTACAACATCAGTTGTCGAAATTCATATTCAACCAAAATCAAGAATTTAATTCAACAACCAACAATCAATTCAACTTATCCTATGAGTCAACTATCCTAAGTTTTTATGACACATTACATATTATATACGAGAAACCAAAGCCATAACTTGGCTGATTCCTCGTAAAATCCAGAACGTCATAATTTGTTATCGTTCCATGATACCCAAGTTTCCAAAAGCTCACCAAATAGGTCTCCGACTCCCCAGAGTCCAATACCAATTCTCCAACACCACCAATTTGTTTCCAAAGTACACAGTCCAAACTAATTTCACCAAATAACACTAAAATTACCATAGGGTTCACTAATTAGATAATTTGAAAAGGATTAAATGTTTCTCACCTTACTAATGCAAAATTGGACAAGATCCGGCAAGTCCATGAAGCTAATTCGAACCTAAGACACCAAAATCATATAAATTTTCAATTTCAACACCCTTCAAATTCGAAATTGAGAAGAAAAAATTTGGGTAGGAAAAGATGAATTTCTTACCAATTTATGGGGTAAATTTTGTAGAAAATTCCAAGACGAACGCGTGGCTACTGACTACTTGTCAATCGGAGCTACGGATCAAAAGTTATGTGAGGTTGAATTATTGAGTGAGGGTTTGGTCTTCCTCCTCCCTCATCAAGCTTTCAGCGTGGGTTTCATTTGGAGGAGAGAGGAAGAGCCGAAGCTCTTTTATATTATTGGGTTGGGTTGGGCCTTGGGCCCCATACGGGTCCGGTTTACTAGGTTCAGCCTAATTTTGGACCAAATTCTTTAAAATTAGTGGCAAATTCTTGTTTTAATTAGTTCTACCTCACTAAATCATAAAATTCTATTTTCTAATTTATTTGATTAATAATTAATTTATTAGCTAATTATTCACTAATTACTCGAGGTTTACAAAATTAGATTAAATCAATTCCAAATAAAAGAATTCAAATACCTCAAGTTCTCCCCCCAATTAGATTTTAATTTGATCTAATTTGATAAATTTATTATGTTAATAGTCAATTGAGACTCCTAAAAGTGTGTTGTGGTGTTATTTAACTTTACACATTAGCAAATTTTGATACCATCGACAAAGAAAGTGGCAGGAAGACTAATACGACTAATTTAAAATCTTTAAAAGACGAATTTGATTAAAAAAAATTTCGGAGACTAATTTTCCATTGTTTTCGCAAAAAAATTCGGAAGGAGACATTAGATCATACTCAAAAGATTCTTTGTTTCCAAGATGTGATAAAAGATGATGGGAAAGGGATAGATAGTTCACTTTTTGCTGTATCTTTTGATGTTGATCTTTGTAGACAAACCCTTACTAAAATGATTATTGTGGATGAATTGTCTTTTTTGCATGTTGAGGGGAGGGTTTTATTATTATATGAATTGTTGCGACCCAAGTTTTCAATTCCTGGAAGGATCACAGTTGCTAGGGATTATTGAAAGCTTTATTTAAATGAAAAAAATAAGTTGAAGTCTATTTTTAATCAACTAGATAAAATTTGAACTATCTTTACCTTAGTGCTCATTACATTGATGCTAATTGAAAACTACAAAAAAGAATCTTTAATTTTTATGCTATCAAGAATCACAAGGGAGAAACAATTGGTAAAAAAATTGGGAGATGTTTGTTGGGATGGGAATATCACAGAGTTTTTTATAACTATTGATAATGCTAGTTTAAATGATGTTGCACTTTCTTATTTGAAAAGTAGAATGGAGAATTGGAACTTACATCTACTGAAGGGAGAGCTTTTGCATGTTAGATGTTGTGCTCATATTTTAAATCTTGTTGTGACTGATGGGTTGAGAAAAATGCATAATTCAATTTTAAAGATTAGGAATGAAGTTAGACATGTGCGTACATCACCAAGTCATACTGTGAGATTTAAGGTTATGATTAAAGAAGTTAGAATTCAAGAAAAGGCACTATGTATTTGGATTTTTTACCAGGTAAAATTCTACCTTTTTAATACTTGAAAGTGCATTTAAGTTTCAAAAAGTATTTAAACAATTAGGGGAAAAATATTTAGAATATGCTATGATGGCTGGTGTGATCCTTAAGTTTGAGGATTGGGAGACTGCAAGACATTTTGTCAAATTTTTAAAAATATTTTATGATGTAACCAACAAAGTTTCTGGTTCAATATTTATGACATTTTCTCAATATTTTAATTACTTTTGTAAAATATTGTCTACACTTAAACATTGGATGAAAAATTTAGATCTGGTGCTTTCAGGCATGGCTGAAAAAATGAAGTCCAAATATGATAAGTATTGGAAAAATATAAAAAATACAAATATGATGATTTTTATTGCAATGGTTCTTGATCTTAAGTATAAGTTTTTAGTTGATTAAGTGGAGTTTTGAGAAGTTGTATGAAAAAGAAGATGCTGATTTCTTGACTTTAAAGGTGAAGGAAACGTATTTCAAGGTGTTTGATAGCTATAGGCTGTTTGATGGGATTGATAACTATCAAAGATCTACTCATCAAGATCCTCCTAAAGTTGGCACACAAGAGCTTGAGCAAATGAAACTTCTTTTGCTATGAAATTTGAGAAGAAAATGCAATTCAATGAGAGTGTTAACAAGAATAAGGTGGATTTATATCTTATGGAGGCTTTAGAGAAGAGTGGCGTACAATTTGACATTTTAAACTGGTGCAAAGTGAATTCCACTAAATATTCAATTTTTGGATAAATTGCAAGAGATGTCTTAGCCATACCAGTTTCTACATAGCTTTAGAATTGGCATTTAGTACTAGAGGAAGAGTGTTGAATAATTATCGGAGTTTTCTAACTCCGATGACAGCTGAAGTATTAATTTGTACACAAAATTGGCTACAAAATTATGCAAAACTTGTTTTTGAGGAGCTCATTGAGGATTTGGAAAAGTTGGAATTAGGTATGGTCAAGTTTTGATTGATAATTTTCTTTATTATTTTTGAATAATTTTAATCTAGTTTTTATTTATATATATTATTTGTTATGATTGTTTTTTGTTATATATATTTAATAGAAGTTGCACACTATGAATTGTTCTCTTTATTATTAGAATGTATAACTAAATTAGAATATTTTTCTATTATTATTATTATTATTATTATTATTATTATTATTATTATTATTATTATTATTATTGCCATTCTAATTTCAGGTTAGTTTGTTTAAAGAAGTTTAACTATTTTATTGGAGAGGATACCAAAACGTGATTATCTTTTGCTAGAAATTTATATTTATTTTTTGTTATATTAACTATTGAACTTTTAATCTTCTTTAATTATCATATTTTATTTTTTTATTGTTAAATTTTATTTGATTAAGACTTTATTAATTATTGTATATTTATATTTGTTGATTTCAATGTTATAACTTTATGATATAGTATGATAGATTTTTATTTGAATTGATTAAAAGAATCAAACAAACCAAATCAATTTTAATTAATTTAATTTAGTTCAATCAATTTTAATTAATTTAATTTGGTTCAACCTAACTGTATCACGAACACCCCTATTTACTATCACTCGCTCTGTACCTACGCCTCCAATAAAATTCAAATTATAGCCATAATCTTTTAACATAACGTACTACACTTCTTTTAACATTAAATTTCCATGAATATCACTTATCACACTTAAATTATCTCATCCATTATTATATCGGGCCTGCTACACATACAAGCCTACAAGCATACAAGTTGGCCCAGCCCAAACGCAACTCACGCGCATGAAGAGAGATAATATGGCGCGTGAAAATCACGCGCTCAACATTCGAACGGTTACGTATGGCAGACTCTTCCACTTCTTCCACTTCTTCCATTTCTCAAGGCGCTTTCAAAACAACGAAACCCTCCCATTTTCGAGCGAAAATCAAAGTTCAAAATATAGAAATCGTAGTTCGAAAACTGCATCAAAACACCATCAAACTCTCCGTGAAGAATATGAAGAAAAAACAAAGCAACAATACTCAACGTAAGTCCATTAAGATACTGTATATTTTACTTTTCTTCTACGTCGTTCTTCTAGGGTTTACTATTACTCTTGCTTCTTTGTTAACTGTTCTAAGTTCTACGTCGTTCTTCTGAGTTCTACGTCGTTCTACGTTGTTGTTCTAAGTTCTCCTGCTATTTTTGTTGATTTTTGGGGGTTTATTCCATAGATTCGGGGGTGTAAACTGCTTAACCTTGTAATGTGGCTTGATATTGAAGCATTGTTGAGTGATATCTGACTAATATCTATACGCATGTATCTGAATAATATCTATGGGTGTATCTCACTGTTATCAATGGGTGTATCTTGCGAATATCTTTGGGTGTATCTGACTCATATATATGGGTGTATCTTACTGTTATCAATGGGTGTATCTTTATGTTATCAATGGGTGTATCTGAGTCATATATATATGGGTGTATCTTACTGATCTCTTTGGGTGTATTTTTAGTTTCGGAGAAAATGGCAGCAAGAAACCAAACTAAAGAACTTAAATGTGCCACACATCTCCTGAATGATAAGTTCAGAAACATGACTGAGGAGAAGAAGGCAATTGTGAGGGATCTTGGATTCGGTGGGTTGATGCACATCCCACCACTGAGGGTGGATCACCAACTCTTAAGGGAGCTGGCAAACAACTTCAAACTTGGGGAGAACAAACTGAAGACAGGATATGGTTCTTTCCAAATAACCCAAAAAAAAAATAGGTGATGCACTTGGCATCAATGCAACAGGTAATTAGCTCAAAATTATAGATGTATATTAAGTTGTTGCTTGGGTGTATATTAACCTGATGCTTGGGTGTATTTGAACCGACTTGGATGCTTTGTTGTCTTCCTTTTTGTAGGAGATCTATTTCCTGAGAAAGTTGACTATAAGAAACTTTCTGATGATGACAAAATAATTTATAGAAGATTCCAGGGTAAGACCCTCAAAAGTCTTACCGATGAAATGATGGAAATCGGCGTTGGCAACGAAGAGGAACGCCTGATGTTCAAGAGGATATTCATCCTCTACATACAGATGGCGTTCCTTTTGCCAACGACAATAAACAAAATATCGCCCGTGCACCTGGCCCCAATTTTTAAGATGGACGGCATAGAGGAGAGAAACTGGGGGGGGCATGTTTTGACCTTCATGATCAAGGGCATAACAGACTATCAAGAGAAGAAGAAGAAGGCAATCAATGGCTGCCTCTTCACCCTGATGATAATCTACTTTCATCTTTCAAAAAACAAA
>NC_029775.3:93859757-93864248 GCF_000817695.3 Arachis duranensis | reverse complement strand
CCTGGATTGCCAACTGGACTAAGGAGCAGTTGGTGGAAAGAATGACTGCAGAAAGAGAGGAAATTTTGGTAAGTAAACATAATAAGTTGGGTGTATTTTATTTACCCGAATGCTGCTAACTAAAATATCTCATGTTTCAGGGGATTGTGAAGTTGGCAGAGACAAGAGAAAAAATGAGAAAAAAAGAAAAAAAAGAAAAAAACAAGAAATAAAAAAAAGGAAGGCGAGCCCAACATCGTCTTCGGAGACAGAAACTACTGACAGTGACACTTCTACCTCTGAGTCTGAGGCTCAAGAAGACTCAGAGGATTCGGGAAGAAAACACCCCGGCAAAAAGGGAAAAAAGTAAGTACCATACTTGGGTGTAATTTCTTTTTCAGTTTGGGTGTATTTTGTTTGTCCACGTTGGGTGTATGTAGCTTATTAAGCAGGGTGTGTTTCGTTTGCTGCGTTGGGTGTATATTGTATATTTAGTTGGGTGTATCTCGTAAATTCATTTGGGTGTATTTTTAGTATGTTCTAAATGACAATTGTTTGCCTTCCAGAATGGACTCCAGAAAAAGAAAGCAGAGGCAAGAGGAGTCAGATTCTGATTCAGAATCTGAATTTGAACCAAGTGATGAGTAATGTCCTGAAATTAATACTCCTTTCTTTTGGCTTCGTTATAAAGATTTCGTGTATTAACTGAAGCGTCTGTTATTGACTTATAGGAGCGAAGAATCATCTCCTGCGGAGAAGGAGAAGAAAAAGAAAGAAACAAAAACAACTCCAAAAGAGTAAGCACTTCTTTGGATAAAATTCTGTGATAAAATTAATTTTTTATTTCTGATTGGTACTGTTTTTTTTTTCCACCCAGAACACCACAAAAAAGAAAAAAGTTCTTCTGGAGGATTCACCTCCTGAAGAAGATCAATACTTTGACGGGTACAGTACCTCGTAAGCTATACTACGGTCTATCATCGTAATTATTTTTGTTAACGTCTTATTTTATGAATGTAGTGAGAGATATGAAATATCGAGTGACGAACTTGATGAATGGCTAGGGGAAAACGTTCATAAATTTGCTGCAGAGGGGTATGTCTTGCTGGGCTGTGTATTTGAGATTTTGGTGTCTTTTGTTTGCTAATAATTGTATCTTGTTTCGCAGGGACAACCAAGCTGACCTGCGATCGACAGAAGGTCGCTATGTGTCCTCTGAAACGTAAGAAGCTTTATTATTTAATAAAATCTTGTTATCATGATTTGGATGTATTCTGTGAAACAATTTGGGTGTATTTTATTGATCAAGTTGGGTGTATCTTGTTTACTAAGTTGGATGTATATTTCGTTTGAATAACATGAAATCTGTTTAGACTACCGGCTGTGAACTTGGGAAGTGATGATCCTTCCTCTCAAGGACGCACAGAACAGAGTAGTGTAAACCAGCCGTCTCAGAGCATGTAATTTCTCTTTCAAATAACCGTTACTTTTGTTCTTCTAATAACTTCTACTTCTAATTCTGTATATATTTTTTTTAGAAAAAAAAGCCCTTTATTATTTTATTCAAGAAAAAAAAGGTAGCAAAAAAAAGCAAAAACTGCAATTATGTAAGTTCTCAAAAAACAAAGCCCGTCTTCTTTTTGAATTGTTCGGGTGTATTTTTTGACCTTCTTTGGGTGTATTTTAGGTTGACTCCGACTGATTCGAATATGATGGTTGTTAGGGAACAAACGCCGTCGGAAGCGCTTGCAATGTGAGTTTTCCAAGAATATTTCAACCTTATAACTTTATTATTTTCAAATACGTTGTTAACCTTTCATTTTTATTCTTGTTTAGAGTCCCGATCCAGTTTTTTGTGCCGGCATCCCAACAAACAACCACTGACGCAGATTTCGAACCAACCCCTATGCTACAGATTGAAGGGGCTAGAGAAACGTAAGAAAATAGTATTGGGTGTATATTTATTTAGGGTTTGGGTGTATATTTGCTAACAGTTTGGGTGTATATTCTTCCTGATCAATTTTGTGTAACTGTGCAACACTCCTGAATCCCCCAAACAACTTCAAGAAACAACACCCAAGCTTCCCCCAGCTCCAACAAAAATGTAAGTTCATTAGACTAAAATCAATCTTTGCTTATCATCCGTATATTCTTATTCTTACTCTTATTCTTATACATAATGATGCAGTCATCCAGACGCAGAGGACGCTGCTGCACTGTTGATGATGGCACGGACAGCAACCTATGTTCCTAAAACAGATCCGGGGATGCCATCATTCAGCCTCGGATTGACAGATTCAAGCCAGGAGGGGGCGTCGACGCAGGAGACAGAAAGGGAAAAATCTCCAGAAACTGCAACTATGCTAGAACAATTGGACAATTTGGTCCAAAAGTTAGCAAGCAGTGCGTCAAAGGGAAAAGACGAAAGTCCACAAATTCATAGGGAGGCTGGGGGAGAAAGTTCTGCAAAGTTTGAAACTCCTGGAGGAATAAATCAAATTCCAGATGATATAAAACAAAAGTGCTACATCTGGGGGACGAGACTGAAGGAAGACGCAGATGGCAATACTAACGAGTATGAGGAGATATGCACTCTGATTGGCCAAGGAGAATACATTTTGATGAGAACGCACCTTGCATCCCTCCAGGCAAAAAGTGATATAGAATCTCAGGTAATATTAGAATAATATTAATGTTTTTACACCAAAGTCAACTGCAACGTTTATTAATGTAAAATTGATTTCGGCATATATTTCTAGAGTGTATCTGCCATCTGCCTCATCCTAAACCAGAAAAATGAAAAGAGGTTTCAGGAACAAATATACTGTCTCCCCCCTGATATTGTGGTAAGTGTTACTTCTACGAACTTTGGGTGTATTTTATGCTTTGATTTGGGTGTATTTTGTGCTTTGATTTGGGTGTATGTTGTGTATTTTCGGTTTTTCATTTCTTGTATCGCAATTCTTGCAGAGCATGGCACTTTTGGATCACCCAAGGGGGGAATTCATATCCCCGAAAACGAACAAAGAATTCAGGGTGGAAGCCTACCCGAGTTTCATTGAATTCATAGATAGAAAAAAATTAAGTTCGCATCCATATGTAAGTTTTCATTTCCTAAATTTGTTAGTATGCTTATTTACTTATATGCCAAATAAAATAACAGACTGTTGAAATGTGGCAATCCTTCAGATTTTTGCTCCTGTTTGCCACTCGGGGCATTGGTGGTTATGGCTGATAAATACAACAAAGCGGAAATGTCAAATACTTGACCCGCTACACAAAAAAGCTCCAAGTGATGAGAGAAAGGACATTAATAAATTCACTGTAAGTTGCCTCTGTCTTCTTTACTTTAATAGATAGCTCTATTTTGAAGGTTGAGTTGGGTGTATATTCCATATTCAGTTGGGTGTATCTTGTCCATTCATTCGGGTGTATTACTGACTTGTTTTGGTATTTAAGGGATATGTATTTTCAAGATTGATAACATATGCCGGCGGGAAACCTCTCGAGAAAGGCGAGAAAGAGAAGGAAACTAAAGCCTCATATGTTAAAATTTCAGGCCAAAAAACAAGGTATAAATTTGTGACTCTGAACATTAAACTTTCCTAAATGAGATTTGTAATTTATTTTCTTCGTTTTCAGCTATGACTGCGCTATCTACGTAATGAAGTGGCTTGAGTTAATAGAGCCGGAAAACATTAAAAAGGGGAAGTATGAATGGGATAATTGGACACAGGTAACTGTCTTTAGAACTATATAACTCTGTATTACTTTACTGAATTAATATTTCTGTTTAAACATAACATACTTTTTAATTGTAGGAGGAGGTGGACCACTATAGAGTGGAGTATGCTTCCCGGATACTATTCAGTGAGATGAATACACAGAGAGATTGGGCAATTAGAGAGAGTAGTGCTATAAGGCTGTCGAAGCCATCCTCTGTATTATTGAGTCCGTTTTGTCAGATTAATTCTACTGATATAGAAACTGGGTAGTTTGTAAATTGAACAAATGATGTAAATATTTGCCATTTATCAACAACTTCTATTCGATGTATATTTTTTTCGATAGTTAAACTATCTGTGATGGTAAACTGCCTGTGATGTATTCAAAAGCTGTATTACAGGTGGTAAAATATGAAGGAAAAATAAAGGCATATATAAACGTAAATTATAAACTGTTACACCCAATGCAATTCTAACAATACACCCGGGGTTGAATAAAATATACACCCAACTGTCTGTGCTGTATTCAAGATGAATGAATTACATGTACTAAAATATGAAGAAAAACATCAACTGAAATATACGCCCGTAACCTGTGAATTTTTACAGCTTTTGATCTATATGTATCTATATATGTGTCTATATGTAAATTGTCAATTAACAAAAATACACCCAAAAGAAACAGAGCTTTTACACCCATACTCTTTATAGCTATACACCCAAAGAGTTATCCCCTGCTGCTGGTACCCTGAGCTGATAATTTATAACTTGTCCCTGATATTGGCTA
>NC_029775.3:93858767-93859518 GCF_000817695.3 Arachis duranensis | reverse complement strand
GTGTGTTGCCTCTTTACCTTCTTGCTCCATCGTTCCAGTATGTATCTAGGGGACACTTGGCTTACTTGTTCGAAGCTTAACATGCTTAGTGCGTGACGGCACAGTATCCCTCTCGACTCGAATAATAAGCATTGGCATTTTACCTCGGCTGCAACTGAGTCGTAGGTAACCGCGAACTTGTCGAATATTGAGCTGGAAACTTGTTCTCCGACTTCGTATACTGAATAGCCTAGAGCAGAATTCTTTAATCTGGTGATGCAATTCGCCTTTCCTCTAAATTGGGCTTGGACTTTCCTAAACTTTGCGTGAGTGTACGCATCTTGAAACTGAGCTTCGATGGAGGATTTGGTTGCACACGGTATGACCGTATGAAAATCTGCAGCATCTGATTCTCTCTCTGTTTGCTCCCTGCTTCCGAGACAATTATCGTACTGTTTGACGAACTGAATGAGCGAGCTGTTCCGGGTGATGTACTTGTTAAAAAATGAATGCATGCTCTCGCTCCTTTGTGTGCTCATCCCTGCCCAGAAGTGGTGGTCCAGATAGATAGGAACCCATATGTGACGGTCTTCGTACAGATCTGCATAATACACCCAAACACAGACTGTAAAATACACCCGAGAGATAGTGCAATTTACACCTCTGCTGCAGATTTTAAAAACACATTACCTGAAAGCCACTTATTGTCCGCAAGACCAAAATTCACCAGAAAATCGTTCCAATTCCTATCGAATGAGTCTTTGCTATGAGA
>NC_029775.3:93828432-93858260 GCF_000817695.3 Arachis duranensis | reverse complement strand
AGGGACAGTTTGTTACCTGTTTGTATTGTAGGTGGTGTCGAATGAAATGATGTCTCCGAAATACTCAAAGGCGGCTCTGCTTCTTGCGTCGGCCCAAAAAGCCAGCTTAATCGATTGATCCTCCTCGAGTTCGAGCTCAAAAAAGAAATTCGGATTCTTCTCTTTCATTCTTAAGAAATATTTCTCGAATTCCTTTGCATCTTCTTGTTCGGAAACATTCCGCACTTCCCTGGTAATGTAATTCCTCACGTCCTTTTCGATAAAATTTAACTCGCGGTGACCCCCGGCAGCCGCAACAAATGATTGGTAGGTTTTGCTTGGTCTGATACCGGCCTCATCGTTATTCTCTATCGTACGACGAATGGACATGCTTAGTTCCCTGTGTTGTTTTCCTGTAAAATTTTCCGGCATCTTCAAGGGTGGTAAAGGTCATTCCGACCTTCGGAACAAGCTCGTCATCAACAACCGAGAGAGGCTGCACAATACACCGTGTCAGAACTGTGAATACACCCATAGATATGATACAAATACACCCAATCATGTCTAATATGATATACCTGAACCGAAACAACTCAACTACAGAATGACCTTTAAAGCCATAAACTGTCAATACACAGGCTGCAGAATACACCATGTCAAAAACTAAAAACACACCCAATCATGTCTGATATAATACACCTGAACAACAACAACTCAATTAAAAATAACAAAAAACCAGTAAAGTGTATATACACCCATACTTCTTGCTAAAATACACCCAAAGTATAATTGATCTACACCCGAGCGTCTGCTATAAATTCCAGGTAATTAAACAATGTTCAGCAATTTTTAAACTACACAATGCTATACAAATTACTGTAAATCAAACCTCAGGAACTTCGTTAGATCCATAATCCACTTCGCCTGGATTCAGCACACAATCTGAGCTTGAAGGATCCATTATCTTCAAAACGAGTTCAAACTTTGATTTCAGAAAACAACAAATCAAAAGAGAAAACAAAACTCGAGTTGCAGAGAGAGAAAAAGATAACGTAAACGAAGAATATACCAGTGAGAAAAGGAGAGGAAAAGATCGATGGAGAAAAATGAAGGAAGACGCGCGAGAAGAAGAACAAGCAAATCTCAAAATAACGAAAACGAAGAAGGAAACAAATATTTTAAATTTGGAAGTTAGATATACGCGGGATATTATATAGCGCGTGTAATCAACGTACGTAAAGGGGCGCGTATTTTAACTTTATTGTTTAATAAACTTGTAAAGCATACAAGCCCTAATGGCTTGTATGCAGAGCTTTTCCGTTATTATATTCTTATTGTTATGCTGTAGAAGTGTATTGGAAAATTACAGAAATGTCAGTTTATTGTTATTAGCTTTTGCATAATATTTGCGTAAATAACGATTCAAAAAGTCAAATTTACATCTCTTCAGAGATAAAGAAGCATACTGATTAAATTTCTTAAAGACTCATTTTTCAACATTTTGTAATGAATTAATAATGCTTACAATATTATATTACTAGCTAGCAAAAGATTTAAACATAATATTTTTAATCTCTTTTAATCTAACAAGAGGAAGGGAGAGTCATAGTTGACAATTTGGTAGCTACCAGAGAAGTTGGTTCCTAAACTTCTCCAAACAACAAAATGAATATAAACATCTTTCGGCGAGAAAAGGGAGGAGGGAGGGGGTAAAAACAGACAGCTGAAAATGGTGGGTACAACACTACTAATTATTCAGCAAAATCAATAACAGGCATTTTTCAGCATAAACAATGCAAGCAGGGACATTTTCTAAGACATAGCTATATCAGGAACAATTAAAAAATATTCTACATATGTATTAAAAATAAAAAAGTAAGGTTAAGAAGCCTAATTACTCAACAGTTACGTCAAACACTCTTGTACAATTATCAGCTCCACATGAAGCCAATTGCATACTCATATGATCTTCGTCGTTCTTCCTCCATGCGAGACGGTTTACAGTAGAGGCATGGCATATAAATGGATCAACACGTACTGCAAGTGTGGCAGCCAAACCTGGTGCCAAAATGCTCCCATCATCTGCTCTGTTGTAAGATAGTCTCCACAGTTCTATTTGACCATTTTCCATTCCAATGGCTAGAAGTCCATTGTTTCTCCGATCTTGGAGGCCAATCCAAGATAGTGCAGTCACACTACTTGAAAATTGAGGTAAAGTCAAAAGCGGTCTGACTGACGATTCCTTCTCTATGGCCCAGATTTTCACCATCTTATCCCGTGAGCCTGTTGCAAATTCATGACTATGTGGATTCCAAGAACATGACCAGATAATTCGTTTATGTCCTTCCTGCCTTGCAAGAAGACTATAGCTGATTTCATCAGTGCCTACAAACCACATTTGAGTTGTTAGGATTACGCAGACCTACATTTCTTGCTGTAATATAGGTGTTCACTAAATAATATTATAGTATTTAACTTCTACACTATTGTTGTCTTGATTTACATTGCTGAACAATAATGCAAAAATGATGCAAATCCACATGCCTTCATCCTATAAAGTCCATGATCTGTTTTGTTACCTGTTCTTGTAATTGTAAAAACGGAGAACTGGCGATCCCTTGAGACAGTCAAAAGAAAGTTGTCATCATGTGAGAATTCCATCTGTGTTACTGTTAAGCTGTGAGATTGCAGGCGGCCAACTGATTTCCATGAACCCACCTGCCAAAGCCATACTTCTGCCACAGTTGGAGATTGCGCCTGCAACGCATAAAACAAGCAGGCAATAACTACCAAATAACATAGAAATAATATAGTGGATGAAAGAATAACGCTGATAAGCAGAATCTAATCCCTTAATTAATAAAAATTCCAGCCAGAAAAGATTTACATGTAACACTAAATCCTTTGTCTAATTATACAGGATCACTGCGTATAGATAGTGCGACACCACATACCTTGCATGATGATGCAACAAGCTCACCCCTATGGTCACAGCATAAAGAAAATAGTTCATTTCCATGACCATAGAGTTTATGTGTTTCAGGCCACAGTGTGTTCCAAGCCAGTTGATCCTCAATTGGAGGTTCAGAGAACACGGTTGGAACTGCATCCGGAATGGTTTCTAGGGTATCAAGACCATCAGCCACACCTCTCAGAGGGGCCTCATGTACAGCTGCATTAAAAATTAGAACCAAGTCAATTTTTTTAAGGACCAATGAACCAGAACAGACTTGTAATTGTTTCACCATATGAAAAGTCTAACATCATAAATTTCAAATTTCAAATTTCAACAAAATAGCTAACCATGAACATATATAGGTTTCTGTGATAGTCCAAGAGCAGACATATTTGCACCCAAAATCTGAACATCTGTGAGGACATCATCAGAAGAACAATTCTTCTGCAGAGAAGCATTGTTTAATGTCTTCAAAAATGATAATGGAGCTTCAAACACTCGTGCAACTTTCTCATCAGCTCCACTTACAAAACGATGATTTCCCTTACCATGAACAACTGCCATACAATTTATATCATGCCCATGTACCTGAGGCCTTGCTATTTCATGCCAGAACTCCCCTTTCTTTAGAGATGCCTCAACTTTCCATGGAGCATAAATTCTAGCTGTCTGCAATTTTAATACATAGTAACAAATTTTTTCAGAGCCAGAATTAAGCAGGCAAATGTTCAGAGTTATTATTTGACAACTGGCAGGCAGCAGCAAAGACTAGAATGATCTGAAAAAAGAAAATACATTAGCAAGTACAGATTGCCAAGATTATCAAACTAGTTAAACATCACTCGTAGATTTGGCGTGCAAGCCACTTTTAAATTGAAAATTATAAGAGAAAAGTTGACAAACACAATTGATTAATAGTAAAGCTTTTGTGGATGAATATATTTTTTAAATACCTGGTCATGACTAACAGACATAATGTAATCACCAGATTTGGCCCATGCAACATCCGTCACTGATGCGAAATGACCAGAGGGAACCTTTTGTGGCAGCCAATTATCATTGATAACATTTTTCCAAAGATGGAATGAACCACCATAACCATGTGCTAAGATTGAATCTCCGCTTGGGCTCCAATGACCACCATAGAACCCCAGAGCACAATGGCTTAGTTCCCCAACAGTGACGACATTCATCCAGACACCAGAATTGTTTTCAGGTTGCCAGATCATCATAGTTTTGTCCATAGAAGCCGATAAGATGCTTTGTGGTTGGTAATAGGCATCCCTTTCCACAGAATCAACCAAAGGGGGCTGCCACTGGACTGAATATACCCAATCCTCATGTCCGATCAAAAGAGATTCCAATGATATCTGAAAAGAGGATGAACCAGCTACAAGTACAGGACCTTCTATATAGGATAAAAGGCTTATTTCTTCCTTCTTGTATATGCCTTTTCCAGTGGTAATAGAGCTCCGTAGCGCCATCTTCCAAATTCGTATGCATTTATCTTGAGACGAACTCACCAGAAAAATATTGTTTGCGTCCCCATTGATGCTTATAGGCAGTGAGAAGTCCAAGCTCCGAATCCAATCTGTATGTCCTTTCAGCTCACATGCATGTACAAGCTAAGTTCATACGTAAAACAAAAGTAAATAAATAACTTGAGCACATACAACAGTGGATAAATAAAATAAAATAAAATAAAAATAAAGGTTCACATTAATATAATTATGGGAATCAAAATACCTTTCCTGTCCTTCCTCCACAATAAAGATGGATCTTGTTATCCAACCCTCCCGTAGCAAGGACTATCTGCCCACCAGTTCCAGGCAATTCCGCCATCGACAAGGTTACCATAGATTTGGAACCAATGGAGAAAGAATCCAGCAATGACAATTTACAGTCACCTACAATGATCAAGGAAATATCAATAAATGTAGAGAAGTACAAGCATGGCAACAATAAAGGTGAATGTCATATGGAATAAGGGTTTACCATTGCGTGTCAGTGGAAATACCAATTCCCATAGACAAATAGTGCCATCTGAGGAAGTAGATGCAAACAATGCCTCAGTTTGGGAAAGCATAATTCCACTAATGCATGTAACACCTTTTTTGTGTAATTTTGGTACTTGCAACACTTCCCTCCACTAAGAACAGATCAAAGAGAAAAAAAAAATGCAAAACACAGTCAAATAAAGCTTCAAACTAACAATTGCATCTCAGAAGTTAGTTGCACACAATTGAAGATTGGGGTTTTTGGGGGGAATGGAACAAACCGCACCTTTCCATCAATAAGGGACAGTTCCCACAAAATAATAGCACCATCTGCATCTCCAGATAGCAAATAATGCTGCTCCAACTGTTTTGCTGCACATTAAAAACAGATTATGCGAGAAGCATATTATTATTATTATTACTGGTTAATCACACATTCAACTTGTAGACTTCAAGTAGAAGGAAGATTGAAAAGAAAAAGGGTTACCTTTAAATAGGAACTTGCTGCTTGGTAACCAGTGTGTGCAATTCACAACTGCCTTGTGACCCGGAAGAGTAGTCAAAATATTTGCACTCTGAACAACAGATAAGTAAAATGAAAATACGAACTTTAAGACAAAAGGTAACTGAATGAAAAATGGATTAAATAAGTAATAAGTAATTTAAAAAAAAAAGAGAAAAAGAAAAAGAACAGTAGAGAAGGGACCTTGGGGCAGAATATAGCAACGGCGTTGTGAGCTCCGAAAGAGACAAAACCAGAAGCACCCCATGAAACGTTGTTGACTATTCTGTTGCATCCTGCTCCTATGAACACTCTCTTCACTCCAACTGTGCCGCTACTCTGCATTGTCATGCCTTCACACACGGAAAGACGATGGCAAAAGCTTTCAGGTTTGGTTTTTGTTTCTCAGGGGAGAGAGGAGGGTGCTTCGCAATCGCAGTGACGACTCAAAAGAAGAAACATATTTGGGCTACAACTGGGCTTATACAAAACATAATCTCTAATGGGCTCTATGTTCAATAGTAAGGTCTCATTGAGTCATTGTAATTGGAAGTAACTGCTTGACCAAAAAAAAAAAAGAACTGCAACAGAGAAATATGAAAAGACATGATGAATGGCTGAATGAAAGTATCTTCTGCTGCAACTAACATAACTGTTAAATCAAGTCTAACTTGGAAGTTATCAACCAAGTAAAAATTAGTGATAAAAATATTACAAAAGCATATATCAAAATTAGCTACAAGAACATAAATTTAGAAGCAGCAACAACAGGAAAATTTAAGCAATTAGCAGATCAGCATCGTAAATTTATGCAGAAACAACAGCAACAAAACAAATAGCATGGCAACAACAAGAAGAATTAATAGTTCAAGGAGCAAATAATTATTCATACCTTGAATGTGAGGGCTAAGGAGAGGAGAGAAATAGGTTTTAAACCCTACAAATGAGTTAAAAACAAAGGTTTGAATTTGAAAATATACATTTCGTTATGTGAGGGAGGAGCTCGAGAGGAAGGAGATGTTGAGTAAGTGAGTAACTGAGTAGTGAGTACTGCTGAGCTTTGGGGAACCGACCTAGGGTTCTCTATTTTTTTTTCCCATGAACGAAACGACGTCGTTTACCACAAGGTGAAAACTGGCCGGATTCCGGTTCGAACCGGGTAAAAATAAAATTTGAATTTGAATTGGAGATGCGGGGTATCGATCCCCGTACCTCTCGCATGCTAAGCGAGCGCTCTACCATCTGAGCTACATCCCCATGTTGTTATTCTTTGAATTTATAAATTATACATATTTTAATTGATAAAACGCATATTCTAATTCTATTTCTGTTTCATTGACTGGCTGGGTCTGGGTGACTGACTGATGAGAGAGCTGAAAGAAAAAGCAAAGAATTTTGATTTTTGAATGCAAAAATGGGAAAAATATTACTATTAGCATTGGTTTGATCATCCAAAAGGAAAAACCCAAACCAAATTCTCAAACACAAACCTAACGACTACGACGACGACACCACCAACCCACCATGTTCGCCAAGAAGTTGTTGCACAAAGCTGTGCTCCACCATTCCAACGTAACAAAACTTCCTTTTTCTTTCAACTTCATTTCTTCCTGGGGTTCTTTTTTATAGGTTTGAAATTCTTCTAATTTAATTTTTTTGAATTTATTTCAGCATAGTAAGTTCCAACACCATAGAGGCTTGAAGTCAAGTGAGTTGGATCCAAGAATTGTGATCCACTATGGCATTCCATCAACGGCTTCAGTTCTCGCCTTTGATTCCATTCAGAGACTCTTGGCTATTGGAACACTGTTAGTTCATTTAATTTTCTCTCAATCTATTTATTATTACTGTTATTATTATTATTTTGATGGATGGTTTATAAACTTATAATATAAAAGCTGTTAGCTACATTAATTTTGGTCAATTTGTAAGCTATATTGTTTAGTAGTATATTGCTTAGGAAAATGAACTAGGAAATTTAGAGAAGTTTAATCTTTGGAACTCGGTGTTGATAAGCAATTCATTTGATATTGACTCTTTTTTTGTTGTTGATGGTTTGATATTTATACTGTAGATGTTTAGATATTGCAATGTTCCTGCATAGAAAGATGTCATTGAGAAACGAAATGGATTCAACAATTTAGGGGAAAAAAATTACTCTTAGACTTGGTAATTGAAACATTCTAATTATCTGTGATAAGTATAGTTGCATATTGCCTTTTATTCTTGTACATATATAGATTCTATACTATGGATGCTATGTTACTTTAGTTTGCACTGCTCCCATATCTTAAAAAGATGTCAATGAGAAAAAAAAGAGTTTCTGAAATTTTGAAAAATAATTCATATATGAAAATAAGTTGCTTTTATTTTCTGTAAATTTCTTTTTATGCACTTGATAATTGCAAGAAGTGTGCATGTTGTTAGCGTTAAATCTAGCTGAATGTATCATACCAAAAAATCTAGCTGAATGTAATCCATGTTCATGGATGAAAGCCATATTCTAATATCCTGTTATCGATTAGCCTGCTAAATGAATGTTCTTATTAACTGAATGTTGGGTGCTTATATTGCTTACATTAATGGCAGGGATGGAAGACTAAAGGTAATTGGCGGTGATAATATTGAGGGAATTTTGATTTCTCCTAAGCAATTGCCTTATAAGCACTTGGAGGTATGTTTCATCTGCATTTCACAAATATGATACAAAATTGTATAAACCTTACCTTTCTAAGCTTATGATGATTCTTCCTAAAATTAGAGGCATATTGACGCATGGATTCTTTTGGCATTTGCAGTTCCTTCAGAACCAGGGGTACTTAGTTGGTGTATTAAATGACAATGATATCCAGGTAACTTTCTTCTCATAGAATTCATTTTCTGTGATGTAGTACGGATTTCTAATTAAAGGCATTGCTGAGCAATGAAAGATTAAAAAACTTTGATATCATTGGGTGCTTCTCTTGTTTTCCCAAGTTCCCTTCAAATAGCCTATATACTTTAGTTCTTCAGTCTCTTTACTTTTGTCTATATTTTATGTATTTGCATTGTATCATGGATATTTTGGCTTCATTTTCTCTTTGCTCATTGTGAATTTGCTGAAAGAACAATGATAAGCATGATTATTTATGAAATGAACAATTCAGAATATAAGGTTATGGTTGATGTAATGTTAGTAAGGTGATTGACCTAGATTTCCAAGCCAATTATAGTGTAGCCAGAAGAATGCTGGCTGTGTTACTTTTATTTTTTATTGTTATTTTTATTTCTACTTTTTTTACTTTTTTAATTTATGTTTTTGCAGATTTGGAGTCTCGAGAGCAGAAGCCTTGTTTGTTCTTTAGAATGGGAATCCAACATTACTGCTTTCTCTGTAATTAGTGGCTCCCACTTCATGTATGTTGGTTCTGTGTCTGTAGTGGTTAACTGCAATTGATTATGATGAATAACTTGTTACTTTATTATGATATTCAGTTATGTTGGAGATGAGCATGGATCATTTTCTGTGGTAAAGTTTGAAGCTGAGGAAGGACAACTACTTAAGTCATCATATGATTTGTCTGCAAAATTTCTAAGAGGTAGTTCATTACTTCATTTGTGACGTTAGTTTCATGACTGATAAATGCTACATACGGTCTGCATTTTCTAAAGATGTGTGTATATGCATTTTATCAAACTATCAAAGATTACTCTGTCACGGGGGGAGCTAGCATAAAATTTGGAGAGGGGCCAAAGTTTAATTTTCGAATATAAAGAGATCAAAATAAAAATAAAAGTTTTAAGGGGGCTAAACCAAAATTTACTCTTTGAGTTTCCTTGAATCTCTTTTAATGAAGTAAATACTATGTAACTGCAATGTCTGAAATGTCTTCAGATGATTTTATGTTTGAGCTATTTGTTTTTCTTTGCTCTAAGATTTGCTCATTTCCATTTTTGCTTTCTTTTGATAGAAGCTGCCGGGTTTTCAGATTACAGTGACCAACCAATTGTAGGAATTCTTTCACAACCTTCGTCTTTTGGGAACAGGCAAGAGATACGTAGTTTATATTCTTATTTTTTGTCATAAAAGCTCATATAGGTATTTAACATTAATTATCTGTCTCTTAGTTTCAAAATTTGAGATTTATCCAAGCAATGCCAGAGGAAAAATATATATATTTCTGTAAAATTTCCTATTATTGCTTGCACTTTCTAGTTTAACTTTGTTATGTTTATCTCTCTCTGTATTCAACTTTCAAAATTACTACAATCTATAGTGAGCATAAGTGTTTTCGTATAACTCATATTCTTCTTCCTAGAAACAAAAGCGGCATGTAGTTTCTATCATATTAATAATAGCCATATCTTTGAACTCTGGTTGAAACCATGGCAAAATCATTTCAAGCCAGTGAATAATGTCTCTGTTTAGACAGTGATTTAATGTGAAAAGCTTGAGGTTTCTGAACTCCTCAGCTCATATATTTATATACACTAATTAATCATTACAATACCTACTAAAGATAAAACATAGTTCATAATTAATTCTAATCTAACCTAATTGACACCTAACAGCTAATTGACTGACCTAATCTAACCTAATTGACACCTAACAACTAATTGACTGAATTATCTGAATATAATATCAACAGTCACCATCAGTATTTGATGTGTCATGTCTCCTTTTGTCTATGATATTAGAAACAACAACAACAACAACAACAACAAAGCCTTGTCCCACTAAGTGGGGTCGGCTACATGAATCAAACGACGCCATTGTGCTCTATCATGTATATGTCTACAGAGAGACCGTTTACATGTAGACCTCGTTTGACCACCTCATGGATGGTCTTGTCTATGACATTAGAAAGTGAAGGGAAAATGTGTTTTGATACTGAATGTGTTCAACTTAATGAATTCCGGTATTTTTCTATATTTTTGCAGACTGTTGATTGCATTTCAGGATGGACTGCTAATTCTTTGGGATATAGCTGAATCTAAAATCGTGTTCGTTGGTGGAGGAAAGGATCTCCAATTGAAGGATCGTGGTAGTGACTCATCCATTGAACCAGACACCAATGTTCCATCCGATAGTATTGAACAAAATCTTGGTGACAAAGAGATAAGTGCTCTGTGCTGGGCGTCTTTGAGTGGGTCCATTCTTGCTGTGGGATACTTAGATGGAGATATCCTTTTCTGGAATTTATCATCCACAGCACCTTCTAAAGGTCAACAAACTTCATCTAAAAATGTTGTTAAGCTACAATTGTCAAGTGCAGAAAGAAGACTCCCGGTCATTGTCTTGCAATGGTCCAGCAACCAAAAATCCCGTAGTGATTGTGATGGACAGTTGTTTGTCTACGGTGGTGATGAAATTGGATCTGAAGAAGTTTTGACTGTGAGTAATTTGTTCATGGCTATTACTATTTGGTTTTCAAATTTAAAATTTGTATCTTTTTCTTTTTGTTAGAATTTGGCCATTCACGTGCCTTCAAATAGAATAGAATATTATGCTTGCTATCCTTCATTATATAAGTAAATTTGAACATGTGTCAAGCCTAACTGGCTCTTGCATGATGTGGCATGTGAGATATAGCCATTCTTGCGTAAAGGAACATATTGTAAATGTAATGTTAAAATCTATGATTTTGTCTTTGCCTTATAAGCTATAGCACAAACTTTAGCAGAGAGAGTTTGTGACATACAGAAATGAAGTGTGTTCTCTGTCACTTTGCATCTGATCCTTTTAAAAGAAGACAAGCTAAGACAGCCGTACAACATCAGTTAAAAATGTAAGAATGTCTAGAAACTATAGCAACTAGAAATATTTAATGGTAACATCTTTTTGTCTAAAAATTATATTATAATCTAATCATTCTCATATACCTAATAAGATTATGCAGGAAATATTTAAAATGGAGAATATTCCATTTGATATAGTCAATCTGGTTGATTACCCTCGCATTAACTAAATTATGGGTGGGCCTCCTATATATTTCATTAATTTCTTACCCTTTATCAGCAGAATTTCTAACAACCAATTATAAATGTATGATGCTGTTGACTTTGTTGTGGGAAAATTTTTTTCATTTGTCGTAAACATTGAATTGATGATATTCCACTTTTCACTAGTTTTTTTTTTTAAACCATATTTGTTGTGTTCCCCTAAACTTTAAAGTATTGTTGCAGGTTTTAACTCTTGAATGGTCATCTGGGATGGAGACAGTAAAATGCATTAGTCGTGCAGACCTTACCCTTAGTGGCTCTTTTGCAGACTTGATTTTACTGCCAAGAGCCGGGGCAATGGAGCTGAACACCAAAGCCGATCTTTTTGTGTTGACAAACCCTGGACAGCTACATTTTTATGATAGTGATAACCTGTCTGCATTAACATCTCAGCAGAACAGGACCCCATCTATAGATGCTTTGGAGTTTCCAGTGCTAATACCTATTGCTGATCCTTCTTTGACTGTTACACAACTTGTCAGGTTGCCCAGTGAGTCAACTTCATCTAAGATTCTAACTGAGGTAATCTCTAATGACTTGCTGGTGATGTGTTTGTTTTGTGCTTCCCTAATGACTTGTTTCCTTTGTCTTAGGTAGCCTCAGTTCTAAGAACAGGCTCAACACCTAGTTTAGCAACTCCTTCACATTGGCCGTTGACTGGTGGTGTTCCCAGCCATTTGTCCACACCTAAAGGTTCTGGGATTGAGAGAGTTTATTTTGCTGGTTATTCGGATGGATCTGTCCTAGTCTGTGATGCTACACATCCAGTCTTATCTTATATTTGCTACATAGAGGGAGAGGTAAGAATTCCACAAGTATTTTCTCTCCAAATATATAGAAATAGAAACCATATACTTATGTTGGGTGTAAGTGAATTTTCTATATCTATTTGTTTTGACATTTTCTTTGTGTGTTTGGTAGGTGAAAGATATAAAAGTGGCTGGTTCAAGTGCTCCAGTGACAAAATTGGACTTCTGCTCGGTCTCCCTACTTTTGGCTGTTGGCAATGAGAGCGGTCTTGTCAGAAATCTTTCTTAATCAGTTAAGCTATCAAAGGCAATACACTATTGTCCTATACTTAATCCTTTGCTGTGTGATGAATTTGATAGGTTTGCATTTATGACCTCCAAGGCCATTCTGATGGGAGAAATTGTCATTTTGTCACAGAAACAAAAAGTGAAGGTGATCTCTAGATTTCTCTCATCATCATGGAACCCTACCTTACCCATTTTTTCACATATGGAATTTGTAAATACTTGTTCAGAAAACGTAATTAGTTACTTATGTTGTTAAACTTGTATCGCAGTCCATGAATCTCCCCAAGGAAAGGGAACCCATTGTAGTGCTGTTATTTCCCTTCTTGGTTCTCCAGTACAAGCATTATCATTTTCAAATTCTGGAACAAAGCTTAATAATTATTTCTTTTCAGGTTGCAGTCTGTGATATGACTTCAATGTCAGTTTTGTTCATGATCGACAGTGTACCAATCTCAAGCTCTCCAATCACTTCAATGATTTGGAAAGAACAAGCACGATTCCATAGTGCTTTGAATAGTCCAAAGCAATCAGAAACATCAAGCACAGGCAACTCTCTTGAAGAAATAATATTCATCTCTTCTCGGGATGGAAAGATTAATATAGTGGAAGGGGATACTGGTAAAATGATTTCCAGCCAACCATTACACGTGAAAGAATCAACTGCAATTTCAATACATGTTATAGGCAAGTTCAATTTTCATCAATTCAATATATTGCAAGTTTTACTGCACTTAGATTTGATTCGAAATTCTAAGAGAATTTTGTATTACAGAGGATAGCATCGCGACTACTGAAGCAACAAATGACAGACATGAGGAGGAGCCCTTGAAGGATACTGCTAGTGCTAGCCCTGATGAACCTGTTCGAGAAAGTAACCCAACTGGCATAAATTCATCAGAGGCTGAAAGTTCCTCTTCGGAAGTAACAGCTGCTGGGGATTTACTTTTTGATCCACTTGTTCTGCTTTGCTGTGAGAATTCATTGCGGTTATTCTCTGCAAAATCATTGATACAGGTCCTCTAACTGATTATCATGACAATTAGTACTTGCATTGGCATTGTTTTTAAATAAATTTGATGAATATTGTTACAGGGAAATAAGAAACCAATTCGAAAAGTGAAAGATACCAAGTCCTACTATTGGACCACAATTTTAAAGAAAGACGACAAATATTGTGGGCTACTATCGTTGCTTCAGACTGGAATATTTGAGATCAGGTGGAAGCGCTAGTGCTTTGTTCTAGGGCTTTACCTTGCAATAAGTAATTATTGATTTTGCTAATAATGTGTATTGATAATTTTTAGCATTTGTCTGACAGGTCTTTACCAGATTTGGAATTGGTTACAGAAAGCTCTTTATTATCAATCTTAAGGTGGAATTATAAAGTGAATATGGACAAAACCTTGTGTTCTGATGCTAATGGAAATATTGCACTGGTATAATATTCTTTAGAACTTTAACATTTCCTGGGACTCTATTTCTTCTTTTTGCTTCTTCCATTTTATATGGGATTATGTAAAACATACCTGATATTCTAGCCAAATACTCAGTCAGCTTACAATTTAGCAACTGAGTCTTCAAATCGTTCATCTCTTGTTGATAACTTACAGGCTAATGGTTCTGAATTGACATTTATCTCATTACTAGCCGGTGAAGACAAATTCAGGTATTTTTGCTATTTTGTAATGAATTTATTAATAATGTGGAATTGTGGATTCCTTGTTTACATGTGGAAATAAGGAAGAAAAAGTTGAATGAAGAATTTTCTATACTATTTTAGGAATCTGGAGCGTTTACCTTGTCTTCATGATAAAGTTCTTGCAGCTGCTGCTGATGCTGCCTTTAGATTTTCTTCGAGCCAGAAGAAAAAACAGGTTTTAGTTTCTCTGATTTTATTTAGTATCCTAAATCCACCACTATTTGTATATCTAATCAGCTTAATCATTTTGGCACAGATCTCTGCACCAGGAATTTTAGGAGGTATTGTCAAAGGATTTAAAGGAGGGAAAGCCTCTCCAACCAATATGATTAAAATTCAACCCTCCAATTTCATGCATTTGGAAGACAAATTCTATAAGTCCCCCCGGTCAGATTTTCATCAAACAGTTTCAGATGAATTGGAACTCAATATAGGTTTCTTGCCAAACCGTCTATCCATTTTTACCTTTCATTATTTTGTTTGTTGGTAATATGACTCGCCCTCTTGTCCATCTTGTCCATGAATAAGTGTCTTTTAGTTTTTATCAATATATATATTTTGTCTAAGATTATTTGTCATTTGTGAATATCTATGAAACATGTTCTTTTTAGTTTAACCCTGATATTTATTACCCCAATTAATATAGTAATCACAAATCAATGAAAAGAGACAAAGGATGATTTAGTCAACATAACCAAATTTATTGCAACATTCAAGCCAATTTAGTGATTTCTTAGTTCTTGTATGACAAACCTATATGACACTTGTAGTCTTGAAAACACAACATCAAAACTTGCTTCATTGTGGTACAGATGACATTGAAATAGATGAGCCCATAACTGAGGTGTCTACGTATTCACCTAATGTTAAGAACAAACAGAAAGGTAAACCACATTCGAATATTCGTCTCATATTTGAACTAGAAAGGTCGCCAGATCGGTAACAATTTTGTATATTTTTGTGCAGATAACTTGCGAGAAAGGGAGAAACTATTTGAAGGTGCAACTAGTGATGATGTAAAACCAAGACTTAGAACTCCTGAAGAAATTATGGCTACTTATAGAAAAACTGGGGTAATGTTCTATCTTTCTTTTCTTTGAGATTCCTTTCTCTTTCATCGTGTTCTGTTGATTTCAGTTATTAAAATGTGTCATTTAATGTGTGATTTCAGGATGCTTCTTCAGCTGCTGCCCAAGCAAGAAACAAGCTTGTGGAGAGGCAGGAAAAATTGGAGGTAGAAATTTTATGTGATCTCACATTGCCAACTTACACAGCTTCTATAATAACATTTTGTACTTATATGATGCAGTACTAACACCACCTAGTGAGATAAGGCTATATTCTTGTTATATGATGAAGTAAATCTTCGATATTTCCTTGTTTCTGCTTTGTCTTGTCGCTAATGAAATTATGAGGGATGGATAAAATGATTTATGATTATTGACATATGCATGTTATTTTGATTTATCTGTTTTTTTTCCCTGGGAATTGCAACTCATTTGTTTCAACTCATTTTGTCAGAAAATATCCTTTTTTTAACTGAAGAAATTATATATATATATATAGTTTTCACATATTTTGATAAGTTTTCAGTTCAACTGAAATTTGTCTGCTCAATTTGATTCAGAGAATAAGCCAACGCACTGCAGAACTGCAAAGTGGAGCTGAAGATTTTGCATCATTAGCAAATGAGCTTGTGAAGACCATGGAAAGGAGGAAATGGTGGCAAATATAGAGAGAAAGAAAAAAGAAAAAAGGTGTGGGGGCCTTGGGAGGTGGAGGGGAGGGGAAATTGGTTTGCTCAATCAATTCTGTATTTATTATCTTGTCTTGTATATTATATTATATATGTGTGGCCATTGGCTTTGTTTTTTGTTTTATTCTTTGCATATGATTAGCATAAAGATTTTGCACGACATTACACGGTTATCTCTTCTGCTCTTCGTTATATTCTTGAAAGCAATTTCCTTAAATTGTAATGATATTTTATTAAAATTAAAATATAAATTATTTTTTTTAATGTCTTTTTAAATGATATAAAGTGTTTAAAATAAATTTTTGTTTTAATAAATAATAATATATATTATTTTTAAAATCTTTTTAAGAGTATATGATAAAAATAAAGTTTGATATATGATAAAAATAAAGTTATATATATTGATATATGATAATATTTAAATATGTATAATGTGTTTAAAAATTTATTTTTTATTTTTTATTAAGGGATAAACACGAAAAATATGTGTCGGACGAAAATGTATCTAATATAAGTAGTAGTACACACAACAACTAGACAAAGTAGAGTTTCATAGTTTTTGGCTAATACCTGGTCAACTTTAAATACTAAATTTTAAATATTAATTTATAAAAATAAGATATTAACCTAAAATATTAGTTAATATTAATAATATTAAGAAAGAGTATTAGCAGTACAATGTTTCTCGTTATGAGTTAATATTTAAAATCGTCTTCGAAAGATACCTCATTCTCTATAGAGTCCCCGAATGATAAAGTTAATTAAAATCATCATCGAAAGATGACGAATATGACCACGTTAGTCCTTCTGTCAATTCGTCCGCTGAGTTGACTAACGTTAGGTGACGTGTGCTGTTAAGTGCCCGTGTGGCACAGTTACAAAACGACGCCGTTTTGAATCAATGGCCTCCAGGAGCTGAGACGACGGCGTTTGGTGCCCTGGAGAGATTCAAAACGTTGCAACCCATGACCCCCTCTGCAAACAAGCATCTCACTCTGTTTCGCTCCAAAACTTATCGTCTCCCTCAAGGTATACCCTAAGCCTTCGACCCAACACTTGAAGTAGGCCATCAACCTTCGTCAGCGTAGGAAGACTGATAGCCTGGAAGAGTTATCGGTATTGGATACAGAAGTGATCGTCTCCTGGAGCGACATTGATAGTGGAGGAAGCCATCTCGACTTTTATAGGTAAGGATCAATCGTTTCTCTTGTTTATTGAGTAATTATGTTGCATGATGTCCTGCTAGTGGCGTGACTCATGGGTTCATCTTATTGTGGGTAGGGTTTGGGGTGAGTAACAGTTTTCATGAATGTTGTTGTATGATATGAGTGAGTTGAAATGGTTTGTTCTTACTGGCATTTGTGATGATTTGTTAGGTAGGGGTCTTCCATTTCAGTGATGGTTCTACTGGGTTGTTGCATGTTTATTTTGGATTTAGGGTTTGTTTTGGTATGTTTTATTTTGTTTGATAATGGTATTATCGTCTCTGTTATTATAGATGGAGGGTCCTCCCATGACTTTTGTCTTTCACCATGGTGGAATGTTTAAAAATTCTGTTGAGGGAGATATGATATATGAACCCGACAATACCGAAGTCTTGATGGGTGTTGATGGAAACACACTTGATGTGTTCTTTGTAAGGGGCTACTATAAGGAGTTGGGATACATTGAAGCTGGAAACTGTTGGTGGAAAGTTCCTGGAGTGCCCCTCTCTTCTGGTTTGAGAAGCGTAGTTACAGATGCAGATTTGGTTGCAATGTGTAAGGATTGTAGGTAGGGGTGGCAAACGGGTCTAAACCCGCCGGGCCGGCCCACGTAACCTGCCAAAAAAGGCGGGTCAGACTGAAAAATTGGGACCGCCAAATAGCAAAAGCCCACCTAATCCGCACCGCTTAAATAGCGGGCTTTGGCAGAACGGGGCGGGCTTAGTATTTTTTTTTAGTGAGGAGGTATTTTTACAATTTTTTGGCCAAAACCTAACTTCTCTCAAAGAATGAAAAAAGGACTGAGGAGTATTGCCATGACTGGTTGAAGATGGACGCCTATAGGAGAACTTACTGTTTCAATGTTAATCCGGTAAAAGGACAGGATCTATGGGAAAAAACACCACATCTTGCACCTGTCTCACCCCCATTTAAACAGAAACCTGGAAGACCGACAAAAAAAAAAAAAAGAAGAAGAGAGAAGGATGGGTCAAAGACAAAGATGAAAATAAAGTACAACCCAATTAGATGCATATTCTGTGGTGAGGTTGGCCACAACAAAAGAAGCTATGCAAAGAAGAAAGCATCTGATGCTGAGAAAAATGCTAGGCAGATGCAGCTGCAACTGGCAGTTGCTTCTCCTGCTGCAAATAGAGCTGACCCTGAGGTGAATGATTTCCCTAAACTACAGGTGATTAAAGCGAAAGCAAGAGCTAGATCCTCCCCTACACCTACTACATCTGCACCAATGGCAATCTTGGCTGAGACCATCAAAGGGACAAGTTCTGCGATTGCTAGGAAGCTGGTCAATTTTATGACTTTTGTGTCTACTCCAGGCTTCAAGCACCCTAGGAAGAATGATAAACCACATTGATGACAAAGCAATGTTTTCGGGTTGCTTTAGTTTTTTATATAGGACAAATGAAGTAACATTTTGTGGTTATTGTAATCTGATAGTTGTGATAGCCCTTCTCTTTTGGTGTAGCTTTCAGTTTTAGGATTGGATACCTTATTAATTGTGGTACTTATCTTGCAGACAATGTGACTATTATCCTTGAATGTGACTATTAGCCTTGAATGGCAGCACAATGCTATGACTACTTACTTTGATTACTTATCCTGTTTATGGCTTAATCTTATAGCAACAGTGATATTGATTAATTTGCAATATTCCACAATGCCAGTAATTGAGACTTTGTAGTTAACCTTAAACAGCACTAATCAAAACACTATTCTCATTCAATCAATCCAAATCAGTACACCATTACATTTCAACAGGATTTTTTCTACTTAGAAGTACATATCAAACAGCAAATGCTAATATTAATCACAACTATCACAAACATGAAAATTACTAGCAGTTTCAAATATCTAACTTCAGCTTCCAAGCTACCCAATCTCCATGCCACCTTCACCCTCCATTCATCATACTCACTTTCAACCTGCAATTCAGTTCTGGAATCTTCTTTAGCACCACCTTCAACCACTGCTTCATAGTCATCAGCATCAACCCACTCAAAGTAATTACAGTAACTGCCCTTCTGCAAATTCAAAAATCAGAAAAAATATAATGAAGCACACCCAATAACACAGAAGAAGATGGAAAAACTTCAACATTTTCAAAACAACTTACCCGGTACCTTGAACATGCATAGAATAATCTCTCTGGGTTCTCTGCTGTCCCAGATTTTTTTATCACAGCCTTCAACCTGCAGAAACATGCTTTCTCATGAGTCGTCCTCCTCATTCGCATTGAAGCACTGGAACCGTAACTCTCGTGCGGACCGAAGAGATGCCCCACCACTATGACATCCATTTCCTGTCTCCATCCTCCCGACGACCCAACAATTCCAGAATGCGACTTATTTATCATCGCATTTGGGATTAGGGTTCATCATCCAAGAGACTGATTTGACTTCTTTAAACGAACTTACCTTGTCAGCAACCCCATCGTACACGTAGGCCTCAGCCACCCAGACACTTAAGGCATACATCATCCAACGTTAGTCAGCTCAGCGGACAAATTGACGGAAGGACTAATGTGGTTCTGTCCGTCATCTTTCGGAGACAATTTTGATTAACTTTATCATTCGGGGTCTCATATGAAAAATGAGGTATCTTTCAAGGACGTTTTTGAATATTAACTCTAAAAATTAAATATTCATTATTTATAGCAATATATGAGGTTCTGCAAACGCTACGCATAGAATATTGGGTTATAATATATAAGTAATATTAATATATTTTATATATAAAAATGGTAAATATTTATATAAAAAATAGTTAAAATAATTTTATATAAAATTAATAGATAAATATTGTTAAATAATTTGATATAATATATCCGTATATTTGAACTAATATTTTCACATGAAAATTATTCATTCTGTGTGAGAAATTAGTTTATTAAAAATAATAAAAATAAAAATTAATTTTTAATTAATTAATGTTAACTAATATTTATTTTAAAATTATCTTTTAATTCTTATTTTTTTAAAAATTAGTATTCAGGATTATAATTTACTGTTAAAAATATAGAATTTAGGATTTAAGTCATCAAAAAATAGAACCAAGGATTTATAGTTTAAAATTCATGATAAAAATAATTTTTAAAATTTGGTTCATAAATGTTAAAAAGTTACCAATACAGTAGTACTAAAAATAGTATATAGAGTAACACAGCAAAACTAATATTTTATTTTAAAATTATCTTTTAATTCTTATTTTTTAAAAATTTAGTATTCAGGATTATAATATACAGTTAAAAATATATAATCTAGGATTTAAGTAATCAAAAAATAGAATCAAGGATTTATAGTTTAAAATTCATGAAAAAAATAATTTTTAAAATTTGGTTGATATTGATGTTAAAAAGTTACCAATATAGTAGTACTAAAAATAGTATATAGAGTAACACAGTAAAATTTTCTAACGCT
The DNA here is from genome assembly GCF_000817695.3 of Arachis duranensis. Taxonomy (NCBI): domain Eukaryota; kingdom Viridiplantae; phylum Streptophyta; class Magnoliopsida; order Fabales; family Fabaceae; genus Arachis; species Arachis duranensis. The sequence continues at coordinate 93,837,713 of NC_029775.3, read as the reverse complement.
AACCCGCTAAAAGTTTTAGAAATTGTTTATGAAAAGATTGCTTATAAAATTGACTAGATTGTTGATGGATAAGGAGAAATAAAAATAAAATCGGTACGAAATTGCATTGCAATGAATTCTATCGATTTTATTTCTAAATCAATTCAAACTGGTGTAAAAGTTTTCTTTTGGTTGAAAACCGGACCTGAACGGCCGGTCGGACCTGTTCAACAGCGAACCGACAATATTAACGGTCCGGTCAGACATATAAAACCGTTGTTAGAAAACCGGTGAGAAATTGTAAACGGAAGCCGCCCGGTTTACACAAAAACGGAAGCTCCTTCGTTTCTTTCTCCCTTTCTACCTTCCTTTCTTTCATTCAGAAAGAAATCACACAAACCCAGCCAAAAAACCCTAGCATTGTAAGCCTACACCACCGCCGCAAGGTGTGGCATACTGCCGCCGTCCGTCGCACTCAAAGTTCGCCATCCGTCCGTCTATCTAGCTTCCCTCGTGCTCCAAGTCTTCAACCCCTGTTCGCTGTCACCGATCGCGGCTGCTTCCTCGAGCTCGGCGTCCGTCGTCTTTGTCTGCTCAGCGGCGCTTCCGTCGCCGTTTGTTTGCCGTTCACGTTCGGGCTTTCGTTCATCTGTCGTCTTCGTTCGCGTTCTTCGCCGTTCACGTTCGCTCGGCGTTCACCGTTCGCGTTCACTCGCCGTTCACCGTTCGAGTTCGCATTCGCGTTCGTCTGGAAGCCACGTTGCTCTGCTTCAAACTCTGCGACCAACCCGCGCGCTCCACTTAGCCGTCGAACTGCTCTCTTTTGTTGCCGCCGTGAGTTCCCTAAACCCGCTACCAGACAATACACTCACACAACACCAATACTCTGCTTCATACTCTGCAACTTCTGATTTCCATTACAATAAGTAACTATTTGATTTGGTAGTGTTTTGGATTTTTTCATGAACTGAATTAAAGTTACAATAGTTATGTTCTCTTCTCTATCACATTGATATTAAGCTTTGCATTCTCTTTATTTCGTTTTAATTTTACCACATGCAACATGTTTGATGAAATGCTTTAACCATATCTCTGGTAGGTTTTATAATTTCTAGCTTTTAGAAACTTAGTAAGTTGATTGCATGTGAAATTAGAATAATTGGATCTTAGTAATTAGGAAATTTTAGCTGCACAAATAGCATCTTTGCAGAAAACATATTAGCATGATGATTCCACTTGCATTAGTGTTCTTCTGGTAAATTTTAACTGTTATTGATCTTGTTAATTTGCTAATTGTTCTTGTGTTGTTGTTCTGTCGTTCTTATGTTATTTTTTTATTTTTTTTTGTTTTTGTTGTGATTTTCTATTCTTGATTTAAGCTGTGATTGAAGGTTCTTTGGTTTGGGTATTCTTCACTTTCCTGTAAGATTAGCTTTTAATTCTGAGCATACACGTATCAAATCAGTGTTTTCAGCAATGGTGATTTTTAGATTTGTTTTTGGGTTGCTTTGTTTTAAATGTTCCTATTGTTGTTGTGTTTTTGCTGTGTTTTAAATGTTCTTTTGATTTTTTTTTTTTGAATGCCCAGTCAGTACTTGGTTGACTGCTCACTGATTGTATTTGATGATAAATTTTAAATTTATAACTCTATTACTGTTTTATTGTCTGTTTCTGTAGTTAAATTTTATTGAAGTTTCTTGAATTTGCACTGCGTATGTTACTGAATCACTGTTCCTTCATTGCTTTTTTTTGTTTATAATCATTGTGATGAGCTTTGTTAAAATTGGGTTGAAAATTGTTAATCTTTCTTCATTTGTCACTGTTTTACTTTTTGACTTAGCTACATTAAGATAATATTCTCTATCTTTATCTTGTGCATTGTAATTCAATCCAGCTATTTTTAATGGAAGTATAATTATGTTAATTGTCAACAAATTTGGAGCAAGTCATTGCATATTTTGATGATTAATTATATTTAGTTGGTGATATTTTATGTAGGGTTTTAAATTTCAAAGATATTTAGGATGTTTTTATAATTTATTTATTATTTTATTATGAAACAGTTTTTTCAATTAACCACAGTTAGACCGATTGGACTAATAAACCAATAAATCAGTAACTAGAACGGTTTAATAATCCGTCGGATTTTCGGAACCTTATAGTTGAATCTATAGGCAATTAGGCATATATCTTTTTACTCAATAAATTAGCTACTGAATAATTTTATTACTTATCTCGTATTCGTATACCATATTAACGAATTTGTATACGCGTTAATATCATGAAAAACTAAATAATTTTAAGAATATATACCTATGAAGTATAGACACTTTGCTGAGTTGCCGTGTCGTGTCGGACACATTTTGGATACGATATTCATTGACACTCGTTCGATACGTGTGTCTGCTGTGTTCAATCGTATTTTAATAAATTTTTTCTGAACATGCATGGACACATCTAAATACCATCATGTGATAGCATGTTCAGTCTTATTCTTAACAATAACATATATTCTTGAAATAAATTTAGATATAGTATATTTTATTATTTATTAAAACAAAAAATATTTTAAATATTAGATATAATTAAAATAAGATATTAAAAATAATTAAAAAAATTATTTTATATTTTAATATCAATAGAATATTAAAATATTATTACGATTATCTTAAAAATACTTTATATTTTATATGTATGCGTTTTCCCGTATTTTATAAGATTTTAAAATTTGTGTGTCGGCGTGTCCCTGTCAGTGTCTGTCAGTATCTATGCATCATAGATATATACTGGTAAATAATAGAAAAGATCTTTATTTAAAAAGATCCAACGTCAGGGTAGAAACTAAAATAGTAGGGTAAAAGATTTACCCTCTTCAGTCTTTCTTTAGTGTCGCTGCCAGCCACTGTTTTGCCTGTCCACTCTGTCGCGTCAGACGTCGCCGCTGTCAGCCAGTGCTGTCCACTCTGTTCACTCTCCAGTCGTCCGGCTCGCCTCTGCTCTGCCCCGTCGTGCGTCGCTTCTGCTCCTTTCGTGCCTGCCTCTGCTCTTTCACGTTTCTGCCATTCCTTTCCTTTTTTTCTTCCGTGTCTCTCTCTCCCTGGCCACTGCCTCCCGGTCCGCCCGCTTAACGCCGTCAGCCGCTGCCTTGCACTGCACTGCTCCTTCGCCACTGCTTGCCTTACTCTGCCTGTGTCAGTGGCTCTGGCTCTCTGCTCACTAGTGTATGATAATTTAAACCACTTGTTAGGTGTTAGATTGAATTGTTGAATCTTAAAACTACATAATATAGTTGTTGGTGTTAAGTTAATTGTTGGTCAAATTATTAACTGCTCATGAATTTTATATGTTATGTGGATGAATGTTAAATTTGGATGCTAACTCTTCCAATTTTTAGTTGAAATTGGCCGTAGCTTGTAGTAGTGAATAGTAAACTATGCGAGTTAACTCGGCGAGTCTAGTCTAGCAGGGCTCTACGATTTTAACTGGACTTGCCCGTTTGACAACCATTGTAGTATTGATTTATAGATGGGTATACATTTCACGTTTCAAAGCCTTTAAGAAGAAGTTACACTTTTATTTGTAACTGTTACGTGAGTCTAAATACTGTGACATAAGAGTTATAAAAGAACATAGAAGAGCATTGTTATATTGTCAATTCCAGTTATACAAGAACACAAAAGAAGACATATACTTGTTTTTTCTTCATAATCAATGTTGTATTGTATGGTGTCATGTTTTGTCATGTATGATGTATCCTTGATTCTTGAGCTGTCATAGGGCATGCTTTTTCCGCTTTAACATAACCTTAAGTATGTATTGTTTTTCTTATGGATGGATTCTTCTCAATTTGTGGATGTTATTGTAGACAATATGCTCACTCCATGTGCAAACAGTAGGCTGAAGCGTAAGATGCTTGAGACACAAACCCAATGCAGTGAAGAGAAAGAAGAGCCTAGAGAACTTGATAGTAAAATTGGAAAAGTTGATAGAATGCTTGGTTCTCCACAGGATCCTAATGTTAGGTCACGTGCCATATTTATATTGGAAAATGCTTCACTGAAGAAAGGACTTGTTAAAAAGGTTACTTTTCTTTTTCTACATTGATTGTACAGTGTACATATACTTTGTAATGTTTTGATAGATAAATGTATATCACTTTCTTTGAGAATTAATAGATGAAATGACGTATATACATTGTTGCTGTATATAGGAAATAAACTAGTTCTTAATTCAATTTGTGGATTTTGTTTTAGGAGTGGAAAATCCTCAATTCGCATGATGATGCCAATGTTCTGTTGAAGCAAAATAAGAGTCTTAATGATTATCGACCAGACATAGTTTTTGAGGTTTGTACTTTGTACACTAACTACTCAATCTCATAGCTTCTTTAAACTTTTCTTTTTTACGGTGAATGTTACACAATAGACTGCAAGACAAAATCCTAAGAATAAGTGATTCAATATTTGTTATACTTTTTCAGGCACTCCGTAGTATTATTGATAGTCCACTTAATAAATATGGTTTGGTGGAAGCTATATTCGTGAAAATTGATGGAGGAGCCCTATTTGAAATCAAGCCACATGTTCGCATTCCTCGAACTTGTAAACGTTTCTGTGGTCTCATAGGTAAGTCATCTATTTTTACTTTCATTCTTTTATTTTTAGATACTAAGAACACATTTTTTTTTTTTAACTTTCAGTAATTAAAATTGTTTCTGAAATATGTAGTGGATTTGCTTAGAAAGTCTCGTGTTTGTGCTAAAGATACAAATGAAGTACTTATTCGCATTGTTGAAGAGCCTGTGACGCGCCATTTACCGGTCAATTCTCATATAGTAGGTTGGTTGTATAGCTGTTTATATCTCATTTTAGGTTTTGCTAATCTTTAGACAAACATCGGTTTTGAAAACACAATGTTATTGTGGAACATGCAGGCCTCTCTTATAGCTCAAAGAAGGTGGTCCACATAGATGACTACGTTTCTTCCCTAAGTGATCATATGACGCCTGTTTTTGTGGTATAATTTATTTTATTAGTGAAATATAAAGCCTTTGATCTTTGAGTTTTAATTATGATGATAGATTCTTATCTATTTTCAGGTGGGTGCAATGGTAAATGGGAAAGTAAAAGAAGACCACACACATGATTATATTTCTGGTATTAAATTAAATTAAAATTTGAAATATGTTTAATTTCTTGGATCTAATTTAACCTGTTTCATTTATACATACTTCAACTCTAAAATATATATATGTCTAGGTATTTTCAGTTGATAGGCTCTAATAATTAAGGAGGAACTTATACTAAATTAAGAAAATGTAAAAGTTCTTTAGGGTGGATATCTTTATTTTGAATATTTCATTTATAAGATCGATATGGGTCTTGATTTTTCCAATGTGACTGAAACTTTGACTAGATTGTTTAGCCTATAATTTTATTTGGGTATTAAGATTACAAAGGATTTTATGCTAAATGATAGGGAGAATAAATTAGTCTTGCTAACATTATGTGTATATGTTTTTTCATTAATGGAATAGAATAGAACTAATTAAAATGGGCCAAAAGGAAAAGAAAAAAAAAAGGAAAGAAACGGAACAAAGTTTCCCTTCTTGTTTTGGAGAATGACAGTGGAATGGAGTGGAAGTTCCTTTTGATGGATTTTTGAATCTTTTTTAATTTCAAGAAACTTGTTCGAATCATGTTTTGATTTGAGGATATAATAGAGAAAAGTAATGCTATTTTTTGTTTACTTTGCAGTTTCTGATTATCCACTTGGTGCTAAATGCTGCGTAGGCCTTATCTGTGATGCATTGGAGCAGAAATGGAAGCTATTCTAAAATAATGAGTTACAGAAAGGGTTCTAAGTAAAATTATAAATGAGTCAAAATGCTAATTTTACCTGTTATTTAATGTAAAGAGTGTGATCGTTCGTCTCTAACTACTCGAGTTAGAGATAGTTAGCAATTTTAGTACCTCTCAGCTACACTTTTTTATTTTTTAGAAAAAACAACTATTAGTACCCATGAATTTTGCGAATATAGACAAAAGTACCCATCAAACAAGAAAAATAAAGTTTTACTCATAAAAGATGGATTTTGCACGACAAAAGTATTCAAATTCTAATATTTTGTTGATTTTTAACAAACTTTACAAATCGACCCATCCTTCCTTTTCAACCCCAATTCTACGGCCTCTCTTCTTCACCAAACTTCAGCACCAAAGTTCATTTCTTTGGAAATGAAAAGTTTCAATACAAAAGTATCCAAAGCACTTAGAATTTGAAGGGCCCTTTCCACTACTTACATCAACAACAACAACAAAGAAAGGTTAGATTGCCAATTAATTTACTTAATCAAGCTATACCCAGAATTTATATTGCCACAAATGCAAGGTGGCCATGACAGAAGAAAATATTGATGTGACGATGACGACAAGGCTGCGAGAGGCCGCAACGATGAGCGATGAAAAGGCTACTAGAGGTGGCAACAATGCTATTAGTGGTGGTGACGATTTTATTGGAGGCGACAATGATGAGGAAGATCGATTATGAGGCCGCGACAATGACGAACGACCGTGGAACAGGAGGCAACGATGTTGTCGAACAAGCACTGTACAAGACACAGCGACGATGAGGCGATGACAGTGAGAGAGCTTCTGATTCTAGAAGAGTGTATTTTTTTGGTGAATTTTGAGAAGAATAACAAGAAGATTTGGGAGAAAAAAACAAAGATGCTAAAATGTAGCCATTGATGGATGAAATTTTTTAAAGTATTGTCGTTGTTGAAGTTTGGGAAAGAGAAAAGGATAGGGTTAATTTGGAAATTTTGTTAAAAAGTCAACAAAAAATTAGACTTTGGATACTTTTGCCATACGAAACCCATATTTCATGCGTACAACATTAGATTTCTTGTTTGATGGGTACTTTTGTCAACGTTCGTAAAATTCATGCATACTAATGGTTGTTTTTCCTATTTTTTAGTTTTAAATATAATCTTTAAGCGCTCAAGCAAAAAGAGGAAAAAAAGCTTTTTTGTTTTGTTTAAAAAAGTCTTTAAACACTAAAGTTAAAAAATAAAAAATGACTATTCTTTTTCCAATTCTCCAAACCTTCCCCCTCTTTTACAAAAAGGCTTTCGAGATATGATATAATTTTTTGAAATCATAATTAGAAAAATGAGATAAAAACATTAATTTAAGAAACATTGTATTACAGATAAATTATTATAACTTCTAAAATTTAATTATGATATTAGAATAAATGACTATTTGTACCCATAAAAAATGTAAATGCTGACAAATGTATCCATAGAAGAAGAAAACTCACCTTGTAACCACGGACGATGATCTCCGTGTCCAAAAAGTACCCTGACGTTAGTTACGCACTTGGTCTGTTAGTAACCAAACCTAGGTGGTAACAAAATCCCTCCAAACCTATCTACGTGTAATCCAATTTTTTTTATTAAGAAAAATGGGAAAAAAAATACTTTCACGCCCTTCTGTGCCCTAGCAGAACTCCGTTGTCGTCGCCACAACCATCCCAAATCAGAGAAGAAGATCACAACACCTCCATTTCGCGACAGAGACAGTTCCCCAATTTAATCAAGTTGTTGCTTCACTACTCGTAGCCCACCATTGTTGCTCCACCAAGAACAAAGGTATCTCATTACTAGTTTTTCCATTTTAGAATGATTCTGGGACTTTGTCGGATATTCTGATTATTTTGTATGGGCTTGAGAAATGCTAGACATTTGGATTAGGGTTAGATTTTTTGTTGCTATGTTGTTATCTGTAATTACATGAAATGGTACCTTAGATTATATTGTATTGCTTGCAAGGATGGCCACTGTCCATATTACTCTGTGTATTAATCATAGAGGAAGATTTGAGCAAGATCCATGTGGGAAGCTTGTGTATATTGGTGGGGAACTAATAGAGATTGAGAGAGTTAATGTGGATACGCTCAATGGATTTTCCATAAATGATTTGCTGAAGGACATTAGGTATACATCCATTACTGATTTTATTGGCTAGAACCTGGTAAGTTTGAGATTGTGCTAAAATTATTAAGGGCTTATATGGACATAGTTAGGTTGTATCAGGCTGCTGTGAAGAATGGTAACAAAATTGACTTATACATAGAGCACCATGTAAATGATCATGTTATGGTTGAAGAGAATATTACTCTAACAAAGATGAGATTGAAGACTTGTGCTAAGAGAAATTCAACTCCAAAGAAGACTCCAAGAAGAAGACTTATAATTGTTGAGAATGATGACAATGATGAAACAGTGAGTCATGTACAAATTTTGAAGGAGGCCCAGAAAAGGGAAGAGGCCCATGAAGCAAGCAACCAGGTTGAAGTTGAGGCCCAAAAAGAGGATGGTGGCAATGTAGCCCAACAAAGATCTCCAATAAAACATATGTCTTAGCCTTTCACAACACTTGTGTAACCAGATGAGCCACCTTCTAATCAATCACATCCTTCACAGCATCCCAATGAGCAAGATTAGCAGCCAATTCATATTGTTGGTTTAACATCTCTAAGTGCAATTTTTGCCTCAGTATCCAGTGAGAATGAAGCCCAAGCAGCTGAACAAGTAACCCAATACATTTTACAGTTATATAGAAATTCATTTTCACAATCAAACCCTGAATCATACCCAATTCCACCCTCTGATACTAACAGTACTCCTCAGAATAACCAAACCAACCCAGATGAGTAGGTTGAGGGAAGGCCTAGGTGAATAAGAGAAGATCAGCAAAGAAGCCTCCTCCTACTAGATAATCCTTCATATCTGGTGCACGAAATTGCAATCACACTTTGCAATCCCGCACAACTAACCAGCAAGTGCACTGGGTCGTCCAAGTAATACCTTACGTGAGTAAGGGTCGATCCCACGGAGATTGTCGGCTTGAAGCAAGCTATGGTTATCTTGTAACTCTTAGTCAGGATATCAGAAATTATCAGGATTGATTGTGAAAAGCAAAAGAACATGAAATAAGTACTTGTTTTGCAGTAATGGAGAATAGGTTGAGGTTTTGGAGATGCTCTATCTTTTGAATCTCTGCTTTCCTACTGTCTTCTTCTTCAAACACGCTAGGCTCCTTCCATGGCAAGCTGTATGCAAGGGTTTCACCGTTGTCAGTGGCTACCTCCCATCCTCTCAGTGGAAATGTTCAACGCACCCTGTCACAGCACGGCTATCCATCTGTCGGTTCTCAATCAGGCCGGAATAGAATCCAATGATTCTTTTGCATCTGTCACTAATGCCCAGCCTTCAGGAGTTTGAAGCTCGTCACAGT
>NC_029775.3:93827836-93828009 GCF_000817695.3 Arachis duranensis | reverse complement strand
GCCAGTTCCAGCGTTAAACGCTGGGAATTCTGAAGCTGATTTGCAACGCCGGTTTGGGCCATCAAATATCGGGCAAAGTATGGACTATTATACATTGCTGGAAAGCCCAGGATGTCTACTTTCCAACGCCGTTGAGAGCGCGCCAATTGGGCTTCTGTAGCTCTAGAAAATCC
>NC_029775.3:93827057-93827494 GCF_000817695.3 Arachis duranensis | reverse complement strand
AGCAACTGAAAATCAAAATAGAATAAAAAGAAGAGAATATACTATAGACTCCAAAATATCAGAGAAACTAAGCTCCAATTAGATGAGCGGGACTAGTAGCTTTTTGCTTCCGAACAGTTTTGGCATCTCACTTTATCCTTTGAAGTTCAGAATGATTGGCATCTATGGGAACTCAGAACTCAGATAGTGTTATTGATTCTCCTAGTTAAGTATGATGATTCTTGAACATAGCTATTGTATGAGTCTTGGCTGTGGCCTAGAGCACTCTGTCCTCCAGTATTACCACCGGATACATACATGCCACAGACACATAATTGGGTGAACCTTTTCAGATTGTGACCTAGCTTTGCTAGAGTCCCCAATTAGAGGTGTCCAGGGTTCTTAAGCACACTCTTTTTGCCTTGGATCACAACTTTATTTCTTTCTTTTTCTTTTTC
>NC_029775.3:93826395-93826788 GCF_000817695.3 Arachis duranensis | reverse complement strand
GAACGGGTCCACCTTAGTGATGGCGGCTTGTTCTTCCTCTTGAAGATCTTATGGAGTACTTGAGCTCCTCAATGTCTCTTCGTTGCCTTTGTTGCTCCTCTCTCATGATTCTATGATCTTCTTTAATTTCATGGAGGAGGATGGAATGTTCTTGGCGCTTCACCCTTAGTTGTCCCATGTTAGAACTCAATTCTCCTAGGGAGGTATTGATTTGCTCCCAATAGTTTTGTGGAGGAAAGTCCATCCCTTGAGATGAATATCTCCATCTCCCATGGCTCGGAGGTGGAAGCTTTTGCCTTCTCTTTCCTCTTTCTAGAGGTTTCTCCGGCCTTAGGTGCCATAAATGATTATAGAGAAAGTAAAAGCAACGCTTTTACCACACCAAACTTAGAA
>NC_029775.3:93825374-93825856 GCF_000817695.3 Arachis duranensis | reverse complement strand
CAACACCAAACTTAGAATTTGGTTGTGGCCTCCCAACACCAAACTTAGAGTTTGACTGTGGGGGCTTTGTTTGACTCTGTTGTGAGAGAAGCTCTTCATGCTTCCTTTCCATGGTTACAGAAGGAGAACCTTGAGTTCTATAGTTTGCACTGTCTGCAAGCCACGGAGCTTCCTGAATAGCAAATAATTGCTCATCTGGAAAGGTTTCAGAGATCTCAGTAGGAGGGAGGGATGCTCCTGCTACTGGTTCTATCCGGGATAGATGGTCAGCTACTTGGTTCTCTGTCCCTTTTCTGTCTCTTATTTCTAGATCAAACTCTTGCAGAAGCAATACCCATCTTATGAGTTTGGGTTTTGAATCCTGCTTTGTGAGTAGATATTTAAGAGCAGCATGGTCAGTGTACACAATCACTTTTAATCCTACTAAATAAGATCTGAACTTGTCAATGGCATAAACCACTGCAAGTAACTCTTTTTCTGTG
>NC_029775.3:93824295-93824585 GCF_000817695.3 Arachis duranensis | reverse complement strand
TTAGTGACCTCTTTCTGCACCACCTCCTTCATGGCTGGATTTAGCCTCCTCTGTGGTTGGACCACTGGTTTGGCATTATCCACCAACAGGATCTTGTGCATGCATCTAGCTGGGCTAATGCTCTTAAGATCACTTATGGACCACCCAAGAGCTGTCTTGTGTGTCCTTAGCACTTGAATCAGTGCTTTCTCTTCCTGTGAATTTAAAGCAGAGCTTATAATCACTGGAAAAGTGTCACCCTCTCCCAGAAATGCATATTTCAGGGATGGTGGTAGTGGTTTGAGTTCAGG
>NC_029775.3:93821121-93822311 GCF_000817695.3 Arachis duranensis | reverse complement strand
TGATTCAGGAATTTGTCTGATAATTGTTTCCATGTCTTTATGCTTGCTGTAGGTTGGTTATTCAACCACCTCTTAGCTTGATCTTTTACAGCAAATGGAAACAGTAATAGTCTGTAGACATCCTGATCCACCTCTTTATCATGTACTGTGTCAGCAATTTGCAAGAATTGTGCCAGAAACTCAGTAGGTTCTTCTTGTGGAAGACCGGAATACTGGCAGTTTTGCTGCACTATGATAATGAGTTGAGGATTTAGCTCAAAGCTGCTTGCTTTGATGGGAGGTGTACAGATGCTACTCCCATATGCAGCTGTAATGGGGTTAGCATATGACCCCAGAGTCCTTTTGGACTGTTCAATTCCACTTATGTCCATGATGGATAAAGGGAAATAATATGGATTGCAAGTAGATAAAATTATTTTTTTTTGACCAAAAATAATAAAATAAAATAAATGGAAAATAAAATCAAATTTCGAAAACTAAAAGAAAATAAGATCAAAGCAAATTGAAAACTGAATCAATTAGTCAATTAAAAAGATTTTGAAATTAGCAATTGAGAAGATATGATTGAAAATTATTTTGAAAAAGATTTGATTTTTGAAATGAGGAGAGAGAAAAACAACAAAATGACACAAAACTTAAAATTTTTAGAAAATCAAATACTGATTTTTGAAAATTTTAAGGGAAAAACACAAAGAGGACACCAAACTTAGAATTTTTAAGGATCAAAAAGGGACTAAAGACATGCAAATTCAAAAATTAAAAGAAAAGCAAAAGCATGCAATTGACACCAAACTTAAAATATGAAACTAGACTCAACTAAAAGACTCTAAACCAACAAAAACAAAACAGTCCTAGTCTAAGCAACAAGATAAGCCGTCAGTTGTCCAAACTCGAACAATCCCCGGCAACGGCGCCAAAAACTTGGTGCACGAAATTGCAATCATACTTTGCAATCCCGCACAACTAACCAGCAAGTGCACTGGGTCGTCCAAGTAATACCTTACGTGAGTAAGGGTCGATCCCACGGAGATTGTCGGCTTGAAGCAAGCTATGGTTACCTTGTAACTCTTAGTCAGGATATCAGAAATTATCAGGATTGATTGTGAAAAGCAAAAAGAACATGAAATAAGTACTTGTTTTGCAGTAATGGAGAATAGGTTGAGGTTTTGGAGATGCTCTATCTTCTGAAT
>NC_029775.3:93820739-93820949 GCF_000817695.3 Arachis duranensis | reverse complement strand
ATCCATCTGTCGGTTCTCAATCAGGTTGGAATAGAATCCAGTGATTCTTTTGTGTCTGTCACTAACGCCCAGCCCTCAGGATTTTGAAGCTCGTCACAGTCATTCAATCATTGAATCCTACTCAGAATACCACAGACAAGGTTTAGACCTTCCGGATTCTCTTGAATGCCGCCATCAGTTCTAGCTTATACCACGAAGATTCTGATTAAA
>NC_029775.3:93807807-93820545 GCF_000817695.3 Arachis duranensis | reverse complement strand
AATTTTTATGCCAGTTCCAGCGTTAAACGCTGGGAATTCTGAAGCTGATTTGCAACGCCGGTTTGGGCCATCAAATATCGGACAAAGTATGGACTATTATACATTGCTGAAAAGCCCAGGATGTCTACTTTCCAACGCCATTGAGAGCGCGCCAATTGGGCTTCTGTAGCTCCAGAAAATCCACTTCGAGTGCAGGGAGGTCAGAATCCAACAGCATCTGCAGTCCTTTTCAGCCTCTGAATCAGATTTTTGCTCAGGACCCTCAATTTCAGCCAGAAAATACCTAAAATCACAGAAAAACACACAAACTCATAGTAAAGTCCAAAAAAGTGAATTTTAACTAAAAACTAATAAAAATATACTAAAAACTAACTAGATCATACTGAAAACATACTAAAAACAATGCCAAAAAGCGTACAAATTATCCGCTCATCAATATCCAACCCCGATCCTAACAAGCTTTCATCCATCTATGTCCCTGTTGACGTGGAAGAATTCTCGGATAAAAATGCTGGACATCATTGCTATAAGTCAGAAGAATTGAGAAGTATAGCAAGTGATGAAGAAGCTTGTCAGCCTCCAGTCTTTCCTCAAAACAATGTTGATGCTTCTGTTAGCCAAATTCGGCTAGAGTTGGGGATGGAGTTTGAAACACTCAACCATTTCAAAAAGACAATTCAAAAGTTTAACATCAACATTAGAAGGAGCATATTCTTTTCTCGATGTGATTCAACCAGAAGCAAGGCAATCTGCTATGATAAGGAATGCCCGTGGCAAATATACTATGCTAAGAGGTCATTTTCCCTAAGTTATCAAGTCAAGATATTTGTCAATGAACACACCTGCAGCAGAGATAACCATTGTAAGTCAGCTGACGAAAAATGAGTTGTAGATGAATTAGAAGAGAGAATAAGAGTCCAACCAAATATGACAGTGAGGGAGGCTGACCAATTTTTCAGAAATGAGTATGATGTGCTGATTAATGAAAGAAAAATTTATAGATTGATGGTCAAAGCAAAGAAGAAGATAGAGGGTTCTGAGATTGCTCAATATGCTAGGCTCTGTGATTACACAAATGAGATACTGAAGACTAACCCGAGGTCCATGGCGAGGATACACACTAATCCACAACCTGATTCAGACCTTTATTCCTAAAAATTTATGTATGTTTTGATGCCTCTAAAAAGGAATTTCTTGGAGGATGAAGACCATTTATAAGGTTAGATGGGACTTTCTCAGAGGGTACTATGGGGTCAGTTGCTTACAATCATAGGACAGGACGCAAATAATCACATATACCCTATTGTCTATGCCATTGTAGAATTCGAGAACAAAGCCAGGTGAAATAGTTTTTAGAGATACTGGAAGAGGACCTTGGAGATTTTAGAGCAAATGAGTTTAACTTCATGTCAGATATGCAAAAGGTACCTAATATATTTAAGGATTTTAGTGAGTTAATATATTCTGTTTATTGATATGAATTTTCTGTATATTCGCATGATTATTGAGTCCTGTTAGTGAATTATTCTGTTAGTGATTAGGGAGCCCTGTTCGTGATTACTGAGTGCTGTTCTTGAGTTGTTCTGTTAGTGATTATTTTGATCTGTTCGTGATTAGTGAGTGATGTTCATGAATTACTTGCATGATTATTATTGATCTGTATTGTTTCTTATTTAGGGTTTATGGTTTTATTTGAATGAATTACTTGCATGATTATTATTGATCTATATTGTTTTTAAAATTTGCCACTTTTTTAATTGTTCTATTGATTTGTATTAGTTGTTGTTAGGAAAGTAATCAGGATCTTTATTGTTGGTAATGTCGTTTGCTATTACGGGTTAATACCTGTCCTAGGAAAAATGTATCCAGGGGTCAACCACAAATTTTGTGACATGCATATAGAGCAAAATTTTAGAAAGAAATGGAATGACTTACAGATGAAAATGTGTATGTGGGCATGTGCCAAGGCCACTATAACCCAAGATTTTGATGCTACCATGGAAAGGCTTAAAAAAGTCAATGCTCGGGTTTAGAAATACCTAGACAAGATTAAACCCAAGAAATGGAATAGAACTCATTTCAGTGAATACCCAAAGATGGACAACTACACGAATAATAATTGTGAGATATTTAATGGTAAAGTTAAGAAGATGAGGGAAAAATCCATCATCATCATGCTTGAAGAAGTCTGATGCCATGTCATGAGAATTATAGCAAGGAATAAAAAAACACTAATTTGATATAATGAAAGATTAGCCCCTAACACAACAGTGGATACTAGAGAGGGAGAAAAGGGAAGAAATAAATGGAGGCCTCTTCTAACTGGAGATGATGCTGGAAATGTGTACAAAGTTCAGTGTTTACCTGTAAAGGTTAGTGTGGATTTAGGCAAGAAAACATGCATCTATAGACTATATATGGTAATTGACTAGCCTCCCTTGAAGGTATGAGTGGCAAACGGGCCTAAACCCGCCGGGTCGGCTCGCGTAACCTGTCAAAAAAGGTAGGTCGGGATGGAAAATTGGGACTGCCAAATAGCAAAAGCCCTTTTAACCCGCACCGCTTAAACCGTGGGCTTTGGTGGGGGCGGGGCGGACTTTCCCACTGGGCTTAGTATTTTTTTGTGTGGGGGGTATTTTTACATTTTTTTTTGCCAAAACCTAACTTCTCCTAACCTAACTTACAAGAGTATGAAGATAAAAATTGAGTGGTTTGGATTATGTTTATGTTACTTTGGAGACAATATTTATAATTATGTTTTAAATTATATTTATTTTGCTTTGGAGAGAATATTTATAATTATGTTTTGGTTGAAAACTTGGTTTATAATTATGTTTATTAGATATTTATAATTACAAAGACTTTAATGTTTATGAATATAAAAAATATAATTTTTTATGCCTTTTGAAATTATAAATTTATTAATATGGTTGTGAAATTATATATATTATTTAGTAGTTAATAATAGAAAAAAATAGGAGCTTTGACAGGCTTAGCCCGCCAGGCGCAGTTAGGCGAGGCGGGATGGGATTCTAGGACCGCCTCACTAGGCGGGGCGGGCTTCCCCGCTTGCCACCTCTACTTGTAGGCATGTATGTGCTGCCCTGGCTTATAAGAACAGAAGACCTGAATAGTTTGCCCATAGCTAGCTAACCATGGATGCAAACAATGCAACCTTTCAGTATTTAAGGCCTCCAGTTCTAAGCCAAGAGTTTTGGGAGAAGCTAGACACTGTGCCTATTCTGCTACCTTGCTATAGGAAATCTATTGGGAGACATTCTCTCAAGAGAGATAAGAGGAATGATGGCCCTGCTGAGGTCCCTGACCCCCATAGAATGGAGAGAAGATACAAAACTATTGTTTGCAAATATTGTCTTGAAGTACTTTAAATCAATGTGAAATTTAGCTTAGCAAGCTAATTTTGTCTATAATGAACTATATTTTTTGCAATACACTACAATGAAAATCATGTTATTACAATTACATATTTTGTTTGTAGCCTGGTCACAACAAGAAGAGTTATAAGAAGAGGAAAGAAGCAATGGCTGGAGGAAATGGTGCACCTCAAGAGCATGTAGCTGCGGGGGATGAAGATCCTAATCTTTTGGCCGAAATGTACTGGGAGAAAACCTTAGAAGTTGCGGATGCTGAAGCAGCAGGCACTGGTGAGGGAAGTGGTTCAGCAACACCATAGGCCACAATTGTAAGCGCCATTTTATTTGATGCACATTTCATTTGTCATTAACTATGTAATATTCTGCAAAATACGTAATCTATTGCTTCTTGTATCAACTCCGGAAAATTCAACCAAATCTCCTACTGAACCCTGCAACAACCAAATAGCCTGTTAAAAGGAGGAATGTTAAGAGACCTCCCCCAAGTGCTCCGCCATCTACTAGGCCTCCCTCTACAAA
Organism: Arachis duranensis; assembly: GCF_000817695.3. Classification (NCBI taxonomy): domain Eukaryota; kingdom Viridiplantae; phylum Streptophyta; class Magnoliopsida; order Fabales; family Fabaceae; genus Arachis; species Arachis duranensis. The sequence goes on along the minus strand of NC_029775.3, from coordinate 93,816,631 downwards.
CCCTCCCACAACCGACTCAGAAACAACACCCATGGTTACACCCCCAAACAATGCAAGGTGCTACTGCTAGGACTACCACACAGTTTATGCAGTTTATGCCTACACCTGGTGCAACATCAATTATTAGAGGTAGAGGAACATCTAGTGGGTCCAGTAATATTGTATCAAGCGGGAACAGCAACTCAACTCCAATAACATAGATATTTAGTTGATAGAAACTATGTTGTTTGGTGCATTAGTTCAATCCTGTTTTAGAATGAATTAGACTTTTGTGCTTGTTTTGTTAGTATTTTTCATGTGATCAAGAGAGATAGTCAACTCTTTTGTTTCATTATGGTGTTATGAGGTTCTCAAGATAGACCCTAGACTTTTTTATTTCATTATGGTATTATGAGGTACTCTTTTAGAGATACTAGACTCTTGTATTTTTTTTATGAATCCACAATGTGTTAGATGTTGTATGTTGTTTTAATCCTTAAAGACATTGTTATGGAATTAGAGCTTTGTGTTTCAATTATGTATGACAGGATTTAATTCATGAGAAATGCATATTTTGTACTCTAATTCTTACCGAACCTATTTAGTCAAATAAGGCAAACATTCATGGTTAGTTATGTCATCTGATCAATCATTCATGGATACTTCTGTCAAATATAATATAACAAAAACTGAAAAAAATTGCATTGGTTAACTTCTTGTCATTCTTAACAAGAAACAATGGCCATAAACAACAAGGATCTCCAAATTGCATTAATCCTATATTTTGATCATTAAATACAAGTTACAAGCTAAACAAAACACAACCCTCAAAGCAATGATTACAAGCAACACTCTACTTGTCCTAATTTCACGCCTAAGTTTTTTCATCTTTCTTGCCATCATGGAGAATGCTTCATGATTCTCCACTCTAACTACAGTGATTGTCAATCCATCTTCATATCTTGCATGAGAATGTTCCGTATTCTTTTTAACTAACGATCTTTTCAGACCCTCCCAATCTTCTTCGCTCTTATCCATCCACACAAAGTATTTGCTGCCTCTTGTCTGAAAAATTAAAATACCCACACCCATCCAAATGTCAATAAAAATTCAAAAAAAATGGTAACCTTCACAAAAAGAAAAAGCTAAGCCATTACCTTCCAGAGAGAACATCGGATGACTCATCTATTTCGGTTTGTTATCATATCAGATTCCATCAACGCAACCTCCAGTCCACAGAAGCATTCCCATCAAGCTTATTTTCCTTCTTCTTCCTCAAAATCGACACATTGCTGTAACTTGCATTACTCATAGCAGAGTTAAATCTACGCAAAGACATGTCTAGGGGTTAAAGGATTTTTTTTGTCAGTGTTCATATTTGAGGAACAAATGAAAATGAAATGTTTTCAATTTCTGGGTTAGGGTAAAAATTGGAGAAGAAAGACATTCAAAGGTTTCAATTTTTGTATTAGGTAACTCTAAAATGGTCAGAGGTATACGTTAGGTTACACGTAGATAGGTTTAGAGGGGTTTTGTTACCACGTAAATTCAGATACTAATGGAGCAAGTGTGTAACCAACGTCAGGGTATTCTGGCACACAAAGGTCATCTTCCATGATTATAAAGTGAGTTTCTTTTTTCTATGAGTACATTTGTCAGTATTTACATCTTTCATAGTACAAATAGTTATTTATTCATGATATTATATGGTTAGTAGGTGATTGAAGCCGATCATTTGTCAATGTATGTCTAATTTTGTTTATTAACAGATTTTAATTTGGTTAGAAAGGTCATTACTACTCTAACATAGTTTCAAAGTCATCAATTTCAAAGAACCTTAAACAGTTAGGATTAACTGAGTTCAATTGGAAAAAAAGCGTTCAAGAATACTTTCTAATTTATCTAGATTAGTTTTAAAAATTAATTAATAAATTGAAACTTAAATCATAATCTAATCCTAATTTTACACACCTAAATATGGATTAAGCTCTGAAGTTCAAACTTAAGCATAGGCATTTGTAATCCGGGTATATTCGCCTTTTTATTTTTTGCACCGGATTTGTTTTTAGATCTATACTTTTAAGTTTTAACGTTAAAATTTTGCTTGAAATAGTTGTATTAAAGAGAAGTCAGCATTTACAAAAAAAAAAAAGAGAAGTCAGCATTTGACTCCTTATGATGATCCCGAGCATCTAAGTTAAGGGTAATACTACTGTGATGAAAGCAATTTTTTTCAGCATGTGAGGAATTGACGTGATGTCATTAGATGGGTGACGCGTATGAGGAATGTGACCACACACGCAGACAATTTCTATCACACAGTCAGAAACTACATGCTGGGTGTAGGAGAGTGATCAGGTAGAATATATTAATATTGTCTTAATGATTATGTTTATTGGAATTTTCGATGGGCTACCAAATTATTTTGTAAGTGTGGGCTATATTTTCAATGTGAGTTTATGGAAAAAAACTTATTTGATTGACATTTTCATGACAATACAAAAATTGATTTCTTGAAAAACAACCTTGTATTTATAACATATGAATAATGTACAATGATATAAGTTTTTTATATTATAAACAAAGAAACGTAAGATTAATTAGTTGTCGAATAATTTTTTATTTATAAAACAAGGATATATATTTTTTTTCAAAGAAAGTCATGATAAGGAATTTAATTAGGTATTTAAAATAAGTTTTTAAATATATTTTATTTTATTATTTTTTATGTATTATTTACGGCACCAACAAATATATTTTTAAACAAAGTCATCATTATAACGAATTTAAATAGGTATTTAAAATTAATTTTAGTGACTAGGTAAAGGAATTTTTACAATGTTTAATTCATAAATCATGGAGAAATAAGTTTTAAAATATGATATTTAATTAATCAAAATTTTTTTATGAAGATTTTTATAATTTAATTTGATACACTGTCAGTGTAAAATAATTTTATAGATACATTTAATTACATAACATCATATCAGTAAAAATAACTATATTTTATATTAATTATGTGAATAGTCATCCAAAAAAACAAACATAATTGTACGATAGTGTAAAATATTTTACATTATCAACATATCAAAATTAAACTCATATTTTTAAAAGGTCCAATATATTTGCACGTAAATTTATATAAAATTTGAAAATCAAAACGTAAAGAAAGAGATATACAAAATAAAAGTGAGATTTAAATTTAAATTTAAATTAGACAAAAATTTGAGGAAGAGAAAAAATTGGGCAATTATTAAATCAATTATTCTCCACATACAAGCGTTTTCCTATATAAGTCTTTAAAAGTCATTTATATTCACGCACTTCGTACCGTTACATCACGTTCTTCTTCGTTATCGTCGTCATCAATACCACCTCTTCCTCCTCCTCTTCTTCTTTCTTCTTTTTTTATTGGAATTTCTTCTCCTCATTTCTTTTTCTCTTTCTCCTCCATCATCCGTTATCTCATTTTTGAAGATAATAAATAATTCAGGTTCAGATTGTCAATTAAACTAGAACAAAATTGATTATTGTTTTGAATCCAATCAAGTGGCTAAGGTGTGGTTCAATTCAAAAGAAAAAAGTGTAGCATTAGAGGAAATATTTTTCTGTGTTTGTAGCAAATTTGGGTGTAACACGAAGATATTTGGATATAACATGAAGATATTTGGGTATATTTTAAAAATTTTGGGTGTATTGTTATTCTGATAAGTTTTGCATAATTTAAAACTCTTCCTCCTCCTCCTCCTCATCCTCCTCATCTTCTGCTGCTTCTTTTTTTTTTTTTATCATCATCACCATCTTCTTCTTCTTTTTTTTCTTATTCATCTTTTTTTTTGTTTTACCTTCTCAAGTTTCTTTTTGTTTTACTCTCTTAATAAGAATAAAAAAATCAAATAAAGAAGAAGAAGAAACACATAATGCTGCAAAATTACTTGGAAGATGATGAACTTACATTCATTTAACTAAAAGAAAGAAAGAAAGAAATAAGGAAAAGAAGAAGAAGAAAAAAATGCAGCATTAGAGAAAATATTTTCTGTATTTGCAGCAAATTTTAGTGTAACGCAAATTTTGGTGTAACACGAAGATATTTGGGTGTAACACGAAGATATTTAGGTGTATTTTAAGAATTTTGGGTGTATTTTTATTCTGATAAATTATGTATAATTCAAAACTCTTCCTCTTCCTCCTCCTCATCTTCTACTGCTTCTTCTTCCTCATTTTCTTATTTCGTTTTCTTATAATTCTTCTTGGGAGAAAAAAAATTAAACAAAGAAGAAAATAATACATAATGTTGCAAAATCAATACAAAGAGGAGGAGAAAAAAATGCAGCAATAATAACAACAATAAAAAGAACCACGATGAGGATTGTAACACCCTAATTAGCCTACGCTTTACCTCGCGTCGTAAATCAAAGTTTAATCAAAGGTTACGACAGTTCTAAGCTCATACATAAATTATATAGAAAGAATTAATATAATCTAGAAGCCCAATAAAGAATATAGCTCAAAAATAGGAGTTAAAAAGCGCAAAATGTACTAACGAAGCTACTAACTTAAATCACAAGAAATAGATACAATATAACAAATTATCATAGTATAATATCATAAGAATCTAGTCACGGCTCGCGAAGTTTAAGCCGGCTAGCTATATATACAGATATTACAGAAGTTTAACAGTAAAAAGAGCTTATACAAGTTTTGTTCTCTCAAATACAAGCCTCTAGGCAAAAACAAAATACAAAAGTGAGAGATATCTACAAAATAAATAAAAAAGACTCCAAAGGTATCCAGATCCTCCGCTTCTATCACCATCCAAGCAACTCACCGAGGTGGGTTGTGACCTGCATCTGAAAAACACAACAGAAATATGGTATGAGAACCGGAGGTTCTCAGTATCGTAACAATGTCCAGTGATGTAGGATATAAGACCCCGGGACGCCAAAGGCAATCCTAGACTTTATATCCATCACAAGATTCAACTTAAGGCATAACTAAAATAAATAAGCATAATATATGAATATTATCATAAATAAACAAGGTACTCTATCTTAGGGATTTCTACTCTATCCAAACACCGCTGTCCCACAGCCTTCACCAACCTATCCTCCATGCGATCCCATCGCCACCGCCTTCCGAACCTCCTCAATCCTAGTAGAAAACACAGATAATTTATAAGAACAGAATTTTTCACGGATAAAATCATTTAAATGCCCAAATTAAATTCTGGAATGTTAGGATGAGAATTTGGGGATTTAAATATGATTTTTGGACTCAGTAGGTCCTTCCAAGTCAGAAAATGTGTTTTCTGTGAAAACCGTGAAAAACCTCGAACCGGTAGTCGAACCGGTTGAACAAATTCAAGTCTGCCAAGTACTGCATGAGAAAAAATGGAAACAGTCAAAAACCTTAGAAAAATATTAGAAATAGAAAACCAGACGTTAATTTTAAAGATTTCGCCCGAAATTAGACCAAACGGGCTAAAAATGCTAACAGGTTGGACCGGACCCAAGTTGGTTCCAAGCCCGATATATATAAGGTTCATTTAATGAACCAAATCAGCAGCAACACTCAAACACACCCACACTCACGCTGAAATGAGGAGAGGAAGAAGAAACCCTCTTTTGGCACTATTTATCATCTTCTTCCCAAGCTCATATCTTGAGCTATAGAGCTCCGATCGCCGCACCGTTTGCGACCACGCGTTCCTTGTGAAGATCTCTACAAAACCCATACAAGAAACTGGAGAGGTAACCATGAAATCTTTTCTATTCTTCTCCTCAAAGTTTCGAGTTTTTAGGGTTTTGGCTAAGTGAGGTTTTGTGATTTTTGGGTGTTTAGGTTCACTCTAGCCTTTGATTGATGTTGGTTTTGGCTTTCAAAAATATTGGGCAAGGTAAGAGGTATTGAAACTCTTGTAAAATTTCAATTATAATGAGCCCTAGGTTGATTTACGATGGTTTATGTATATATAGCTTGTTTATGGTGATGTTTGGAGCTTGTTGATGCTTGTTAGAGGTTCTTGGTGGCATAGATTGTGCTTAAAAGCTTGTCTTGGGCTCAATTTGGGGTTTTGGTGCATATTGGGGATTGGTCAAGGTATGATTTTGGTTTTCTCTATGTAGTATATAATATTCATGGACACTTAGGCTAGTGACCCATAAGATAGGTTTGAAAATTGATATGTTATTGATGATCGGTTGGCTTATGATGTACAATGAATTGATATTGTTGTTGCTGTTAAATGATGATGTTGAGATATGATGGTTTTGGATGAATGAATATTGTTGGTTAATAATATGAAGCATGGTTGAGCTGATGATGAAGATTGATAGTGATAAAATGATTATTGGTGGATATGTGTTTGGAATGTTATATATGCTTGATTATTGAGGTTAAGAATGATGAAATAGGATGGAAAGATTGGTATTAATTGTTAAAAGTGAACTAAGGGGGTAGATTGTGCTGTAGAGGAAAGTTTGGTATGGTTTTGATTGGTTTGGGATATGAGAATTGGTAAATTAGGAATTTAAATTTGGTTTTTGGTGAACTTTGCTTGATCATAACTTTTGCCTCGGTTTTTAAAATTAGTTGAAATTTGTTTATAATTAAAGCTCATTGAAAACCCTTTCAATCAATATAAATTTTGCAAAATTTGGAATTTTGTAGAGGAAGTTGTGGTTATTCAAAGTTGGTGTTGAAAATCTGAAATTCTGCAAAGTTGCAGAATTTCAGGATTTTTGATATGTGCGCACGCACAATCCTGCGAAAATCTTATTCTGTGCGGACGCACAGACCTGTGTGTATGCATAAGCAGGAAAAGGCTCTCTGCTTGTAGCGTTAGTGGTGCACGAATTTGTGATTCGCACAACTAACCAGCAAGTGCACTGGGTCGTCCAAGTAATACCTTACGTGAGTAAGGGTCGATCCCACGGAGATTATTGGTTTGAAGCAATCAATATTTATTTTATTAATCTTAGTCAGGATGCCAAAAGGGATTTAATGAAATTACTATATTTGATTATAAAAATAAAAGAGAATAACAGCGTTACTTGTTATGCAGTAATGAGAAATATGTTGGAGTTTTGGAGATGCTTTGTCCTCTGAATTCCTGCAATGTAATATTTAACTCAATTGTTTGTAAAGCACGTCTACGGCAAGCTGCATGTAGGGCGTCACCATTGTCAGTGGCTACTTCCCATCCTCTCAGTGAAAACGTTCCTATGCTCTATCACAGCACGGCTAATCATCTGTCGGTTCTCAATCAGGTTGGAATAGAATCCATTGATTCTTTTGCGTCTGTCACTAACGCCCAGCCTTCAGGAGTTTGAAGCTCGTCACAGTCATTCAATCCCAGAATCCTACTCGGAATACCACAGACAAGGTTTAGACTTTCCGGATTCTCATGAATGCCGCCATCAATCCGGCTTATACCACGAAGATTCTGTTGGGGAATCTAAGAGAAGTTCATTCAGTCTAATGTAGAACGGAGGTGTTTGTCAGACACACGTTCATAGATTGAGAGAGGTGATGAGTGTCACGGATCATCACCTCTTTCACAATTAAGCGCGAATAAACATCTTAGATAAGAACAAGCGTGTTTGAATGAAAAACAAATCCACGTGCAAAGGCCTTTCTTGGCGTCAAACTTCAGGTTATGACGTGTTTTGGGCGTTCAACTCCGGATCATGACGTTTTTCTGGCGTTTAACTCCAGACAGCAGCATGAACTTGGTGTTCAACGCCAAGTTACGTCGTCTATCTTCGCGAAAAGTATGAACTATTATATATTGCTGGAAAGCCCTGGATGTCTACTTTCCAACGCCGTTGAGAGCGCGCCAATTGGACTTCTGTAGCTCCAGAAAATCCATTTCGAGTGCAGGGAGGTCAGGATCCAACAGCATCAGCAGTCCTTTTTCAGCCTAACTCAGATTTTTGCTCAGCTCCCTCAATTTCAGCCAGAAAATACCAAAAATCATAGAAAAACACACAAACTCATAGTAAAGTCCAGGAATATGATTTTTTGCCTAAAAACTAATATTATTCTACTAAAAACTAACTGAAACATGCTAAAATCTACATGAAATTACCCCAAAAAGCGTATAAAACATCCGCTCATCACAACACCAAACTTAAACTGTTGCTTGTCCTCAAGCAACTAGATGAATAAAATAGGTTCTAACAGAAATTAAGAAGTAATAATATTTTAGAGTTTTAAATGAAGCTCAGATTCTTATTAGATGAGCGGGGCTTGTAGCTTTTTGTTTCTGAACAGTTTTGGCATCTCCCTGTATCTTTTGAATTTCAGAATGATTGGCATCCTTAGGAACTCATAATTCAGATAGTATTATTGACTCTCCTAGTGTAGTATGTTGATTCTTGAACACAGTTATTTTATGAGTCTTGGCTGTGGCCCTAAGCACTTTGTTTTCCAGTATTACCACCAGATACATAAATGCCACAGACACATGACTGGGTGAACCTTTTCAGATTGTGACTTAGCTTTGCTAAAGTCCCCAGTCAGAGGTATCCAGAGCTCTTAAGCACACTCTGTTTGTCTTGGATCACGACTTTAACCACTCAGTCTCAAGTTTGTAACTTGAACCTGCATGCCACAAGCACATGGTTAGGGACAGCTTGGTTTAGCCGCTTAAGCCTGGATTTTGTTTCCTTGGGCCCTCCTATCCATTGATGCTCAAAGCCTTGGATCCTTTTTACCCTTACCTAGGGCTCATGGCTTGTTTGTTTTTGACTGCTTTCTCTTGCTTCAAGAATCAATTTCATGATTTTTCAGATCATCAATAATATTTTTCGTGTTCCTCATCCTTTCAGGAGCCAATATTCAT
>NC_029775.3:93804740-93806956 GCF_000817695.3 Arachis duranensis | reverse complement strand
CTTGAATATCTCCCTGATCTTGTCAGAGTTGGTATGAATGATCTTTCCTCTGACTACAGTCCGATGGTCAAAGAGAGCAGATCCAATTATTTTTTGCCTTTCTGTCTGCCATAGATTAGCATAAAATTCCTGAACCATGTTCTTCCCCACTTTCGTTTCAGGATTGGCCAGAATTTCCCAATTCCTGTTTCGAATTTGCTCTTGGATCTCCGGATATTCATCTTCTTTCAGATCAAATCTGACTTCTGGGATCACGGATCTGTGACTCATTATCTTGTAGTAATGGTCTGAATGTTCTTTAGTTAAGAACTTCCCTTGATTCCAAAGTGGCTTTGGAGTGCTTTCTTTCTTGCCTCTTGGGTTGGGTTGTTTTCCTTTAGGAGCCATGATCTTTAGTGGGTATGTTTTTGTGATCACGGATAAAACACACCAAACTTAGAGCTTTGCTTGTCCTCAAGCAAAAGAGAAGAAAGAAGAGGGATAGAAGGAGAGCAAGTGTTGGATGGTGATGATGAGGAGGGCGCCGAATACAATATATAGGGAGGGGGTGGGAAATTTTCGAAAATAAGAAGGAGATAAGACAGAAGATATGATTTATAAAAGATAGATATGATAAGAAAAGATATAGTTTTAAAAAGAGAAAGATATAAATCATAATTTAAAAGATAAATTTGAAATTTTTAATTTTGAAAAAGATTTTAAAAGGATAATTAAGTTCTGAAAATAAATTTAAAAGAGTTGGATTGGATTGGGAAACCCCTTGGCTTTATGGATTAAGATATATTTAATATTTTTGCAACGTGGATTTTTAGAAATCAGGGTTTTTGGAAAACTAACTTTGATATGATGGATGACAATTTGAAACATGTTTATGCAAGAAATCATGAATTGAAACATAAAAATTTAGAAAAATTATAAAGAAAAACGAATTTTACCTCCTCCCACCATCCTGGCGTTAAACGCCCACATGGTGCATGTTTTGGGCGTTTAACGCCCAATAGTTGCTTCTCCTGGGCGTTCAACGCCCAGCTGTTGCTTCTTTCTGGCATTGAACGCCAGGAAGTCCTTTGTCACTGGGCGTTTTTCTGAACGCCCAGGATGCTAGCAGACTGGCGTTAAACGCCCAGAAGGTGCATCTTTCTGGCGTTTAACGCCCAGAAGATGCTCCTTTCTGGCGTTTAACGCCCAGAAGGCTACCCTTACTGGCGTTAAACGCCCAGTAGGTGCTTCTTTTGGGCGTTTGACGCCCAAAGTGTTTCTTACTGGCTTTCTCACGCCAGTGAGCTTCCAAATTTCCCTGTAACTCTGTGACTTCAACCAATTGTTATTTCACCTTTGAAGATACTTGGACTCAAACCTGTAAAGAAAAGAAAATTTATTTAATTAGTACATAAAGTTTGTAAATGGCTGGGTTGCCTCCCAGCAAGCGCTTCTTTAATGTCATTAGTTGGACTATCACTGATCTTCAATTAAGTCTCAGTCTTGAGCATTCTTGCTCGAAATTACCTTCAAGATAGTGTTTAACTCTTTGTCCATTAACAATGAACTTTTTGTTAGAGTCACTATCCTGAAGTTATATGTATCCATATGGTGATACGCTTGTGATTATATATGGACCTCTCCACCGGGATTTTAATTTCCCAGGGAATAATTTGAGCCTTGAATTAAATAACAGAACTTTCTGCCCTGGCTCAAAGACTCTGGATGACAATTTCTTATCATGCCACCTTTTTGCTTTCTCCTTGTAAATTTTTGCATTCTCGAAAGCATTCAGTCTAAATTCCTCTAGCTCATTTAACTGAAGCAATCGTCTTTCTCCAGCTAACTTGGCATCAAGGTTCAGAAATCTGGTTGCCCAGTAGGCCTTGTGTTCCAGTTCCACTGGCAAGTGACATGCCTTTCCATACACAAGCTGGTATGGAGAGGTCCCTATGGGGGTCTTGAATGCTGTTCTGTATGCCCACAGAGCATCATCCAAGCTTCTTGCCCAATCCTTTCTACGGTTAATTACGGTCCGTTCCAGGATTCTTTTAAGTTCTCTATTTGAGACTTCAGCTTGCCCATTAGTTTGTGGGTGATATGGAGTAGCCACCCTGTGGTTGACTCCATAACGTACCAGAGCAGAGTAAAGCTGCTTATTGCAGAAATGAGTGCCCCCATCACTGATTAACACTCTAGGGATACCAAATCTGCTGAAGATATGTTTCTGGAGGAAT
>NC_029775.3:93804126-93804458 GCF_000817695.3 Arachis duranensis | reverse complement strand
ACTGGTTCTATTCGGGACAGATGATCTGCTACTTGGTTCTCTGTCCCTTTTCTGTCTCTTATTTCTATATCAAACTCTTGCAGAAGCAACACCCATCTAATGAGTCTGGGTTTTGAATCCTGCTTTGTGAGTAGATATTTAAGAGTAGCATGATCAGTGTACACAATCACTTTTGATCCTACTAAATAGGATCTGAATTTGTCAATGGCGTAAACCACTGCTAGTAGCTCTTTTTCTGTGGTTGTGTAATTCTTCTGTGCATCATTTAGAACACGGCTGGCATAGTAAATGACGTGCAAAAGCTTGTCATGCCTTTGTCCCAACACTGCACA
>NC_029775.3:93803182-93803982 GCF_000817695.3 Arachis duranensis | reverse complement strand
AGACACTCTTTATCAAAGATAAATGGCGTGTCAGCAGCTAGCAGGTTGCTCAGGGGTTTGGCGATTTTTGAAAAATCCTTTATGAACCTCCTATAGAATCCTGCATGCCCCAGGAAGCTTCTGATTGCCTTAACATTAGCAGGTGGTGGTAATTTTTCAATTACTTCTACCTTAGCTTGATCCACCTCTATTCCCTTATTTGAAATTTTGTGCCCAAGGACAATTCCTTCATTCACCATAAAGTGACATTTTTCCCAGTTTAAAACCAGGTTAGTCTCTTGGCATCTTTTCAGAACAAGTGCTAAATGGTTAAGGCAGGAGCTGAATGAGTCTCCAAATACTGAGAAGTCATCCATGAAGACTTCCAGGAATTTTTCCACCATATCATAGAAAATTGAGAGCATGCACCTCTGAAAGGTTGCAGGTGCATTGCACAGGCCAAATGGCATCCTTCTGTAAGCAAATACTCCAGATGGGCATGTGAATGCCGTTTTCTCCTGATCCTGGGGATCTACTGCAATTTGGTTATAACCTGAGTATCCATCCAGGAAGCAGTAGTATTCATGACCTGCTAGTCTTTCTAGCATCTGGTCTATGAATGGTAAAGGAAAATGATCCTTTCTGGTGGCTGTATTGAGCCTTCTATAATCAATGCACATACGCCACCCTGTAACTGTCCTTGTAGGAACCAGTTCATTTTTCTCATTATGAACCACTGTCATGCCACCCTTCTTAGGGACAACTTGGACAGGGCTCACCCAGGGGCTGTCAGAAATAGGATAAATAATCCCAACCTCTAG
>NC_029775.3:93802655-93803064 GCF_000817695.3 Arachis duranensis | reverse complement strand
TGGCGTCATCCTCCAGCAAGATTTTGTGCATGCATCTGGCTGGGCTAATGCCCTTAAGATCACTAATGGACCACCCAAGAGTTGTCTTGTGTGTCCTTAGCACTTGAATTAGTGCTTCCTCTTCCTGTGGCTCTAAGGTAGAGCTTATAATTACAGGAAAGGTATCACCTTCTCCCAAAAATGCATATTTCAGAGATGGTGGTAATGGTTTGAGTTCGGGTTTTGGAGGTTTCTCCTCTTCTTGAGGGATTCTCAGAGGTTCTATTATTCTCTCTGATTCCTCCAGATCAGGCTGAACATCTTTAAAGATGTCCTCTAGCTCTGATTCGAGACTCTCAGCCATATTGACCTCTCTTACCAGAGAGTCAATAATATCAACACTCATGCAGTCATTTGGGGTGTCTGGATG
>NC_029775.3:93776533-93777025 GCF_000817695.3 Arachis duranensis | reverse complement strand
GCCTCCTAAGATGAAGAATAAAACAAAACTGAGACCAAAGATGTCTAATACAATAGTAAATTATCCTATTTATACTAGACTAGCTACTAGGGTTTACATGTGTAAGTTTTTGATGTATAAATCCACTTTCGGGGCCCACTTGGTGTATGCTTGGGCTGAGCTTGATCTATCCACGTGCTGAGGCTTTTCCTGGAGTTGAACTCCAAGTTATAATGTGTTTTGGGCGTTCAACTCCGGATCATGACGTGTTTTGGGCGTTTAACTCCAGACAGCAGCATGTACTTGGCATTCAACGCAAAGTTACGTCGTCAATTTCCGAATAAAGTATGTTTTGTTGTTGTATGGAATCATTATTATGGCACTTATGTGTGGACACAACTCCGTTCAACTAACCAGCAAGTGTACTGGGTTGTCGAAGTAATACCTTACGTGAGTAAGGGTCGATCCCACAGAGATTGTTGGTATGAAGCAAGCTATGGTCATCTTGTAAAT
>NC_029775.3:93773735-93774981 GCF_000817695.3 Arachis duranensis | reverse complement strand
CTTCATGACACAAGCACATGGTTAGGGACAGCTTGATTTAGCCGCTTAGGCCTGTATTTTATTTCCTTGGGCCCTCCTATCCATTGATGCTCAAAGTCTTGGATCCTTTTTACCCTTGTCTTTTGGTTTTAAGGGCTATTGGCTTTTTCTGCTTGCTTTTTCTTTTTCTTTCTATTTTTTTTCGCCAGTTTTTTTTCGCAAGCCTTTGCTTTTTCACTGCTTTTTCTTGCTTCAAGAATCAATTTTATGATTTTCAGATCATTAATAACATTTCTCTTTGTTCATCATTCTTTCAAGAGCCAACAATTTTAACATTCATAAACAACAATATCAAAAGACATATGCACTGTTCAATCATTCATTCAGAAAACAAAAAGTTTTGTCACCACATCAATATAATTAAACTAAATTCAAGGATAATTTTCAAAATTTATGTACTTCTTGTTCTTTTGAATTAAAACAATTTTCATTTAAGAGAGGTGAAGGATTTCATGGAATTTATTCATAGCTTTAAGACATAGTTACTACATACTAATAATCATGAAGTAGAGACACAAAACAAAGATAAACATGTAACATAAAAATCAAAAAAAGAAAAATATAAGAACAAGGAATGAGTCCACCTTAGTGAGGGTGGCGCCTTTTTAAAGGACCAATGGTGCTTTTTGAGCTCCTCTATGTCTCTTCCTTGCTTCTGTTGCATGATCCCTAGTGATTTTGGTGCTCCTATCCTTAGTTGCTCCCAATAATTGTGTGGAAGAAAATGTATCCCCTGAGGTATCTCAGGGATCTCTTGATTTACAGTCAAATGTTCTACCACTGAGCTATAAACCCTTTAGATGAGTCTTTCTATCTCCCATGACTCAGAGGTGGAAGCTTTTATCTTTTTCCTTGTTCCTGCTCATATAGGAAAGAAGAGAACAAGAAAAGAAAGAAAAATCCTCTATGTCACAGTATAGAGATTCCTTTATGTTAGTAGAAGAAGAAAGGGAAGAAGAGTGAAGAAGAATGGGTAAGGATAGAGGTGGTGATTTGAGATGAAGAGAAGTGAAGAGGAGTGTTAGTAAATAAATAAATAAATAGAAGAAGAGGAGAGATAGAAAATTTTCGAAAATAATTTTGAAAAAGTGGTTAGTGATTTTCGAAAATTAAAGATAATATATATATATATAATTAAAATTAAAATTTAAAACAATTAAAAAGAATTTTTGAAAAAGAGATGAGATATTTTCGAAAATTAGAGAGG
>NC_029775.3:93757075-93771776 GCF_000817695.3 Arachis duranensis | reverse complement strand
ATGAGTAAGTAATTGATGCTTAAATCTACTTTCGGGGCCCACTTGGTGTATGCTTGGGCTGAGCTTGATCTATCCACGTGCTGAGGCTTTTCCTGGAGTTGAACTCCAAGTTATAATGTGTTTTGGGCGTTCAACTCTGGATCATGACGTGTTTTGGGCGTTTAACTCCAGACAGCAGCATGTACTTGGCGTTCAACGCAAAGTTACGTCGTCAATTTCCGAATAAAGTATGGATTATTATATATTTCTGGAAAGCTCTGGATGTCTACTTTTCAAAGCCATTGAGAGCGCTCCATTTGGAGTTCTGTAGCTCCAGAAAATCCATTTTGAGTGCAGGGAGGTCAGATTCCAACAGCATCAGCAGTCCTTTTGTCAGCCTTTTTCAGAGTTTTGCTCAAGTCCCTCAATTTCTGCCAGAAATTACCTAAAATCACAGAAAAACACACAAACTCATAGTAAAGTCCAGAAATGTGAATTTAACATAAAAAATAATGAAAACATCCCTAAAAGTAGCTTGAACTTACTAAAAACTACCTAAAAATAATGCCAAACAGCGTATAAATTATCCGCTCATCAGTCACATCTATTTCTTTGGCATTAAGTTAGACACTTTGTTAGTTCGTTTTGTGCTTTTAAATCCTATTTTTGAGCTATATCCTTCATCAGGCTTCTAGATAATATTATTCCTTCTATATATCATATGTATGAGCTTAGAACTTTCATAATCCTTGATTAATCTTTGCTTTACGACGCGAGGTAAAGCTTAGACTAATTGGGGTGTTACATTTAGTGGTATTAGAGCGGTTTGTCCTTGTGAGCCTGAGGAATGGACCGATTGTGCTTCATTACATACTCTGTCTTTTATTTGATGCTATTTTACTTGATATTTCATAGCATGCTTGTTTGTGAGTGCCTATTTTGGGTAATTGAAACACTAGGCTTTTGATATTGGGACTGATCACCTTGATATTGATTGTTTGGTGTAGACAGAAAACCCAATGGCCACTCGCGGACTAGGTCGAGCACGTTCACGAGCGAGTAGGGATGCGTGACTGGCTGATAACCATGCCGAGTTCATGGTTGCGATGGCGACTTTGGCAAACACCATGGAAGCGAATGTTGCTGCGTCTTTGCAAGCTGTACAGAGGTTAGCCCAACCGGCAGGAAGCGGAAACGAAAATGGAGAAGGTGCTGATGACAGCTTGAGAGGCGTTCCGAGAATTCTAGCTGCTTTTCAGAAAGATGGCCCGCCGGTTTTCAATGGTTCGACAAACCATATTGAAGCAGACAATTGGTTCCAAGCTGTGGAGCGTGCATTGCTGACTCAACATGTACGGTATGACCAGTTCGTAAAGCATGCGGCTTATCAACTAGTGGGAGAAGTTCAGCAATGGTGGCAACGAGAGCGCCGACTGCTACACCAACAGAACGTGAACATTACCTGGGCGTTATTCGAGGGAGCTTTCTACAAGAAGTACTTTCTTGAGTCGTTAAGGGAGGCCAAAGAATTGGAGCTCTTACAGCTAAAGCAAGGGTCCATGACTATAGCAGAATACACCAGCAAGTTCGAGGAACTCTGTAGGTTCTCGAGGATAAGTCAGGCTACTTCTGGGTCTTATGAGGGATGGAAATGTGTCAAATACGAAGTAGGGCTGAGGGAAGTGTCAGACTTGTTATGTCTCCATTGGAAATAAGGAGATTCTCTGAATTGGTGGACAAGGCGAGGGTTGTCGAAGAATATGCAAAGACGGTATCCTCATCAAGGAACACTCTTGGAGGGAATACTAGTAGGGAACTCGATAATTATCTCGGACCAAGGGAACAGAACTTCAAGAAAGATGGACATACTCCTCAGCATATGCAAGGTCAAGGGAAATTCAGAAGGGGCAACAAATCCCAGTTTCATCAGGAGGAAGGAAATGGTCGATGCTATAATTGTGGGAAACCTGGGCATATATCTAAGCACTATCACCGCGGGAGTAACCAAGATAAGGCTCAGAATCAACAGTCAGGCCGTGTGTGTACCGTGGATGCACGTGATACGACGGGGTCGGACCCTCCGACGAGTGGTAAGAGTGTGCTTTGAATATTCTATATTGCTTGGATCTGAGGATAGCCTAGTTCTATCTCTGCAAAGTCGCCGTTAGGATTACAAGGGCTTAGAGTTGAGTTGGGGGTAAACCATGGGAAAAGAGGATTCTAGTGGCGGTAGTTGAGGATTTCGGACTAGTAATGAAGAACGATCAGAGTGGACATGCCGAAATAGTTTACAGGTATCATTTGTATACTGAGATTATGAGACGCTATGCGCCCGGCAGTGACGATGGTTAATCCTGCCTGTCGAGGTAGTGGCGACGGCGTAAGGACGGTGGTTAATCCCGCTTGCACTTAGATGTGAGGTCGGTGGCAATAGTATCCCGCTCGCATCCCTTCGGATATCTAGAGCGTACAGGCGCAAAACCCTGGATAGTGATCCGAGTACTATATCTCGGGGGTTCCCATATGATGATTCCGAAGGGCAACATCTCTATGGAGATGTATCGGGTTAGTAGTTGAACCGACAATGTGATATCACAACCAATAGGACAGACATTTATCATGTGCATTTTCTAAATGTTTGTTTGCCATTCGGCCATGTCTAGACCTTGTTCTTATGTATTTTCAATGGTAGAGTTTCTACACATCATAGATTAAGGTGTGGAGCTCTGTTGTTCCTCATGAATTAATGCAATTACTACTGTTTTCTATTCAATTCAAGCTTATTCTTGTTCTAAGATATCCATTCGCATTTCAACATGGTGAATGTGATGATCAAGTGACACTCATCACCATTCTCACTTATGAATGCATGCCTGACAACCACTTTCGTTCTACCTGAAAACAAGCTTGAATGCATATCTCTTGGCCTCCTGGTTCAAGACACATGGTTGCCTCTCCTGAGAACAGAGCCTTCCATTCCGTGAGATCAGAGTCTTCGTGGTATAAGCTAGAATCAATTGCCAGCATTCTTGAGATCCGGAAAGTATAAACCTTGTTTGTGGTATTCTGAGTAGGATTTGGGATGGGATGACTGTGACGAGCTTCAAACTCGCGAGTGTTGGGCGCAGTGACAGTGCGCAAAAGGATCATGGATCTTATTGCGACACGATCGAGAACCGACAGATGATTAGCCCTACGTAACCTGTAGCCGGACCATTTTCACTGAGAGGACGGACGGTAGCTATTGACAACAGCGATCCCCCAACATACAGCTTGCCATGGAAAGGAGTACGCATGACTGGATGAAGGCAGTAGGAAAGCAGAGATTCAGGAGGAACAAAGCATCTCCATACGCTTATCTGAAATTCCCACCAATGTATTACATAAGTATCTCTATCTTATTTTATGTTTTATTCATCTTTTAATTATCAAAACCCCATAACTATTTGAATCTGCCTGACTAAGATTTACAAGGTGACCATAGCTTGCTTCAAGCCGACAATCTCCATGGGATCGACCCTTACTCACGTAAGGTATTACTTGGACGACCCAGTGCACTTGCTGGTCAGCTGCATGGAGTTGTGAAGAAGTCTGAAAATCACGATTCCGTGTACCATGATTTTGGTGCCGTTGCCGGGGATTGTTCGAGTTTGGACAACTGACGGTTCATCTTGTTGCTTAGATTAGGTATTTTTCTTTTTATTTTGTTCTTCAGAATTTTTAAGAATGAATTCTAGAGTTTCAGATGATGCGTTCAAAACACCCAAAGTAGAAGGATTTCTGGTGTTTAACGCCCAAGGAGGTAGCCAAGTGGGCGTTAAACGCCAGAATGGATACCATTCTGGGCGTTTAACGCCAGCATAGCACCAAGGAGATAATTTTGTTTTCAATTCAAATCTTTTTCAATTTTTCAAGCTTTAAAACTAATTTTTCAAAATCTTATCTTTTTCATATCCTCTCTTATCAATCATATCTTTTTCAAAATTCAATCTTTTTCATTTTTCTTTTAATATTTTCAAAAATCCTTGCTAACAATTAATGTTGTGATTCAAAAATTTCAAGTTTGTTACTTTCTTGTTAAGAAAGGTTCAATATTTGAATTTTAGAATCTTATCTTTTAATTTCTTGTTAGTCAAGTCATCAATTTTAAAAATAAAATCTTTTTAATTGTTTTTCAATCATATCTTTTTAAAATCATATCTTTTTCAATCAAATCTTTTTCTCAATCATATATTTTTCAAATTCTAATTTCAAAATCTCTTTCTAACTTCTTATCTTTTCAAAATTTATTACCTCCTATCTTTTTCAAAACCACTTAACCACTTTTTCACTTACAATTTTCAAAAATCACTAACCACTTTTTCAAAAAAATCTTTTTAATTAACTAATTATTTTAATTTTAATATTCAAATTTCTTCTCTCTCCCATCTTTTTCTATTTAATCACTAATACTTATCCTCCTTTGATAATTCAGACCCCCCTCTCTCTCTATAAGTTCGAATTCTTCTTTATCTACCTCATCCTTCTATTCTTCTTTTCCTCTGACATATCAAGGAATCTCTGTACTGTGACATAGAGGATTCCATACTTTCTTTATTTTCTTCTCTTTCATATGAGTAGGAACAAAGATAAAGGAATTCTTGTTGAAGCTGATCCTGAACCTGAAAGGACTCTGAAGAGGAAGTTAAGAGAAGCTAAAGCACAACTCTCTGGAGAGGACCTGATAGAAATTTTTTAAAAAAGAAGAAGACATGACAGCCGAAAATAACAACAATGCCAACAATGCAAGGAAGGTGCTTGGTGACTTTACTGCACCTACTCCCGACCTCTATAGGAGAAGCATCTCTATTCCTGCCATCAGAGCAAACAACTTTGAGCTTAAGCCTCAATTAGTTTCTCTGATGCAACAGAATTGTAAGTTTCATGGACTTCCATTGGAAGATCCTCATCAGTTCTTGGCTGAATTTTTACAAATCTGTGACACTGTTAAGACCAATAGAGTTGATCCCGAGGTCTACAGACTTATTCTTTTCCCTTTTGTTGTAAGAGACAGAGCTAGTATATGGTTGAACTCACAACCTAGAGACAGCCTGAACTCTTGGGAAAAGCTGGTTAATGCCTTCTTAGCTAAATTCTTTCCACCTCAAAAGATGAGTAAGCTTAGAGTGGAAGTTCAAACTTTCAAACAGAAGGAAGGTGAATCCCTCTATGAAGCTTGAGAAAGATATAAGCAATTGATCAGAAGGTGTCCTTCTGACAAGCTTTCAGAATGGAGCATTATAGATACATTCTATGATGGTCTGTTTGAGTTATCCAAGATGTCATTGGACCATTCTGCAGGTAGATCTATTTATCTGAAGAAAATGCCTGTAGAAGCCCAGGAACTCATTGAAATGGTTGCAAATAACAAGTTCATGTACACTTCTGAAAGAAATCCTGTGAATAATGGGACAACTCAGAAAAAAGGAGTTCTTGAGATTGATACTCTGAATGCGATATTGGCTCAGAACAAAATATTGACTCAGCAAGTCAATATGATTTCTCAGAATCTGATTGGATTGCAAGCTGCATCTGGCAGTGCTAAAGAAGCCTCCTCTGAAGGAGAAGCTTATAACCTTGAGAATCCTGCGATAGAAGAGGTGAATTACATGGGAGAACCCTATGGAAACACCTACAATTCTTCATGGAGGAATCACCCAAATTTCTCATGGAAGGATCAACAGAAGCCTCAACAAGGCTTCAATAACAATAATGTTGGAAGAAATATGTTTAGCAATAGCAAGCCTTTTCCATCATCTTCTCAGC
Source organism: Arachis duranensis (assembly GCF_000817695.3). Lineage (NCBI taxonomy): Eukaryota > Viridiplantae > Streptophyta > Magnoliopsida > Fabales > Fabaceae > Arachis > Arachis duranensis. The sequence continues at coordinate 93,765,992 of NC_029775.3, read as the reverse complement.
ACTAGATAGAGAATTCTGAGCAGAGTCTCTCTAGCTTAGCAACCACAGTCTCTGAGTTATCCAAGACCACTCTCATTTTTATGAATGATGCACGGTCCTCTATCAGAAATTTGGAGGCACAAGTAGGTCATCTGAGTAAAAGAGTTACTGAAACTCCTTCTAGTACTCTCCCAAGCAATACAGAAGAGAACCCAAAAAGAGAGTGCAAGGCCATCAACAAAACCAAAATGGCCGAATGCACAGAGGAGGAGGAGGACGTGAATCCCAGTGAGGAAGACCTCATGGGACGTCCTCTGGACAAAAAAGAGTTCCCTATTGAGGAACCAAGGGAATCTGAGACTCATATAGAGACCATAGAGATTCTATTGAACCTACTTCTGCCATTCATGAGCTCTAATGAGTATTCTTCCTCTGAAGAGGATGAAGATATTACTGAAGAGCAAGTTGCTAAGTACCTTGGAGCAATCATGAAGCTGAATGCCAAGTTATTTGGTAATGAGACTTGGGAGGATGAACCCCCCTTGCTCACCAATGAACTGAATAACTTGATTAGGCAAACATTACCTCAAAAGAAATCGGATCCCATAAAATTCTTAATACCCTGTATCGTAGGCACCATGACCTTTGAGAAGGCTCTGTGTCACCTGGGGTCAGGCATAAACCTCATGCCACTCTCTGTAATGGAGAAATTGGAAATCTTTGAGGTACAAGCTGCAAGAATCTCACTAGAGATGGCAGACAAATCCATGAAACAGGCTTATGGACTAGTAGAGGATGTGCTAGTGAAGGTTGAAGGCCTTTACATCCCTACTGATTTCATAATCCTAGACACTGGGAAAGATGAGGATGAATCCATCATCCTTGGCAGACCTTTCCTAGCCACAGCAAGAGCTGTGATTGATGTTGATAGAGGAGAGTTGGTCCTTCAATTGAATGAGGACTACATCGTATTCAAGACTCAAGGTTCTCCTTTTGTACACATGGAGAGGAAGCATGAAAAACTTCTCTCAATACAGAGTCAAATAAAGCCCCCACATTCAAACTCTAAGTTTGGTGTTGGGAGGCCATAACCAAACTCTAAGTTTGGTGTTGAGAGGCCACAACCAAACTCTAAGTTTGGTGTTGAGAGGCCACAACCATGCTCTGATTATCTGTGAGGCTCCATGAGAGCCCACTATCAAGCTATTGACATTAAAGAAGTGCTTATTGGGAGGCAACCCAATTTTTATTTATCTATGTTATTTTATGTTTTCTTTAGGTTGATGATCATGTGGAGTCACAAAAACAACGGCAAAAATAAAGTAAATTAAAAAATAGCATTAAAAAGAGCACCCCATGGAGGATAAGCTTACTGGCATTTAAACGCCAGTAAGAGTAGCAGAATTGGCGTTAAACGCCCAGTCTGGCACCATTCTGGGTGTTTAACACCAGAAATGGGCACCAGACTGGTGTTTAACGCCAGAACAGAGCACCAAGTTGGCATTAAATGCCAGAAACAAGCAACAACTTGGCGTTAAATGCCAGGAAAGGTATAAAAGTTAGTATTTAACGCCAGAAACAAGTAGCAGTCTAGCGTTAAACGCCAGAATTGCACTCTAAGGGCATTTTTGCACGCCTAGATGGAGTAGGGATGAGAAGTCCTTGACCCCTCAGGAACTGTGGACCCCACAGGATCCTCACCTACCTCACCTCTCTCTCTCCACCTCACACATCTCTATAACACTCTACCCAAAACACCACTCACCTATCAAATCCTATTCTCTTCCCTATATTCTCTTCACCAATCACCTCCATCCCTCTTCTCCAAAAACCCCACCTGCCTCACTTTCAAATTCAAACACTTTTTCCTCCCAAACACACCCAATTCCATTCGGCCACTCTCCCTCTCTTTCCCCATAAATACCCCTCTTCACTCCTTCATTTTCATACATCACAAATCCTATCATACCCCTTGGCTAAACCTATCTCTCCCCCCATCTCCTCTATTTTCTTCTTCTTCCCCTTCTTTCTTTCTTCTTTTGCTCGAGGACGAGCAAAGGTTTCAAGTTTGGTGTGGTAAAAGCATTGTTTTTTGTTTTTCTATAACCATTTATGGCACCTAAGGCCAGAGAAACCTTTAGAAAGAGGAAAGGGAAGGCAGTTGCTTCCAACTTTGACTCATGGGAGATGGATAGATTCATCTCAAAGGTCCATCAAGACCACTTCTATGAAGTTGGGGCCAAGAAGAAAGTGATCCCTGAGGTTCCTTTCATGCTCAAGAAGAATGAGTTTCTGGAGATCCGACATAAGATCCGAAGAAGAGGTTGGGAAGTTCTCACCAACCCCATTCAACAAGTCATAATCTTAATGGTTCAAGAGTTCTATGCCAATGCATGGATCACTAGGAACCATGATCAAAGTATGAACCCGAATCCAAAGAATTGGCTTACAATGGTTTGGGAGAAATACTTAGATTTCAGTCCGGAAAATGTAAGGTTGGCGTTTAACTTGCCAATGATGCAAGAAAACGCACGCCCCTACACTAGAAGGGTCAACTTTGATCAAAGGTTGGACCAAGTCCTTATGGACATATGTGTGGAAGGAGCTCAATGGAAAAGAGACTCAAGAGGCAAGCCAGTTCAATTGAGAAGACAAGACCTTAAGCCTGTGGCTAGAGGATGGTTGGAATTCATCCAACGCTCCATCATTCCTACTAGCAACCGATCTGAAGTGACTGTAGATTAGGTCATCATGATCTATAATATCATGATTGAGGAGGAAGTGGAAGTTCATGAGATCATACCTCTAGAACTCTACAAGGTAGCTGACAAGTCCTCCAATTTGACAAGGTTAGCCTTTCCTCATCTCATTTGTCACCTATGCAATTCGGCTGGAATTGACATAGAAGGAGACATCTTCATTGAAGAGGACAAGCCCATCACTAAGAAAAGGATGGAGCAAACAAGAGAGCCCACTCATGGACCTCAACAAGAGCATGAGGAAATTCCTCATCAAGAAATCCCTGAGATGCCTCAAGGGATGCATTTTCCTCCACATAATTATTGGGAGCAACTCAACACCTCTTTGGAAGGCTTGAGTTACAATATGGACCAATTAAGGGTGGAGCACCAAGAGCACTCCATCATTCTCCATGAGATTAGAGAAGATCAAAGAGCTATAAGGGAGGAGCAACAAAGGCAATGAAGAGACAGAGAGGAGCTCAGGTGTTCCATTGGATCTTCAAGAGGAAGAACTAGCCGCCATCACTAAGGTAGACCCGTTCTTTAATTTTCTTGTTCTTATTTTTTTGTTTTTCGAATTTGATGCTTTAGGTGTTAGCTATGTTTGTGTCTTCACTATATGATCATTAGTGTCTAATGTCTGTGCCTTAAAGCTATGAATAATTCCATGAATCCTTCACCTCTCTTAAATAAAAAAAAATGTGCCTAATTACAAAAGAACAAGAAGTTCTTGAAATTAGTTAAATTATTTTGATGTGGTGGGAATACTTTTTGTTTTCTAAATGAATGCTTGAACAGTGCATATTTTTTATAGTGAAGTTTATGAATGTTAAAATTTTTGGCTCTTGAAAGAATGATGAACAAATAGAAATGTTATTGATAATCTGAAAAATCATGAAATTGATTCTTGAAGCAAGAAAAAGCAGTGAAAAAGAAAAAAAAAGTAGCGAAAAAAAGGGTGGCGAAAAAAAAAGAAAGAAAAAGAAAAAGCAAACAGAAAAAGCCAATAGCCCTTTAAACCAAAAGGCAAGGGTAAAAAGGATCCAAGGCTTAGAGCATTAATGGATAGGAGGGCCTAAAGGAATAAAATCCTGGCCTAATCGGCTAAATCAAGTTGTCCCTAACCATGTGCTTGTGTCATGAAGGTCCAAGTGAAAAGCTTGAGACTGAGTGGTTAAAGTCATGATCCAAAGCAAAAAGAGTATGCTTAAGAACTCTGGACACCTCTAACTGGGGACTTCAGCAAAGCTAAGTCACAATCTGAAAAGGTTCACCCAGTTATGTGTCTGTGGAATTATGTATCCGGTGGTAATACTGGAAAACAAAGTGCTTAGGATCACGGCCAAGACTCATAAAGTAATTGTGTTCAAGAATCAACATACTGAACTAGGAGAATTAATAACACTATCTAAAATTCTGAGTTCCTATAGATGCCAATCATTCTGAATTTCAAAGGATAAAGTGAGATGCCAAAACTGTTCAGAAGCAAAAAGCTACTAGCCCCGCTCATCTAATTAGGACTAAGTTTCATTGATGTTGTAAGATTCATTGTATATTCTCTTCTTTTTATCCTATTTTATTTTCATTTGTTTGAAGACAAGCAACAATTTAAGTTTGGTGTTGTGATGAGCGGATAATTTATACGTTTTTTGGTATTGTTTTTAGATAGTTTTTAGTAGAATCTAGCTACTTTTTAGTATATTTTTATTAGTTTTTAAGCAAAATTCACATTTCTGGATTTTACTATGAGTTTGTGTGTTTTTCTATTATTTCAGGTATTTTCTGGCTGAAATTGAGGGACCTGAGCAAAAATCTGATTCAGAGGCTGAAAAAGGACTGCTGATGCTGTTAGATTCTGACCTCCCTGCACTCAAAATAGATTTTTTGAGGCTATAGAAACCCAAATGGCGCGCTCTTAATTGCGTTGGAAAGTAGACATCCAGGGCTTTCCAGAAATATATAATAGTTCATACTTTGCTCGAGTTTTGATGATGCAAACTGGCGTTCAAACCCCAACTTCCTGCCATATTCTAGCGTTAAACAACAGAAACAGGATAGAAGCAATAGTTAAACGCCCAAACTGGCATAAAAATTGGCGTTTAACTCCAAGAAAAGTCTCTATACATGAAAGCTTCAATGCTCAGCCCAAGGACACACCAAGTGGGCCCGGAAGTGGATTTCTACATCATTTACTTATTTCTGTAAACCATAGTAACTAGTCTAGTATAAATAGGACCTTTTACTATTGTATTAGACATCTTTGATCAGTTTTATGCTATCTTAGACTTTTATGGGGGTGGCCATTCAGCCATGTCTGGACCTTCATCACTTATGTATTTTCAACGGTGGAGTTTCTACACACCATAGATAAAGGTGTGGGGCTCTGCTGTTCCTCGAGTATTAATGTAAAGTACTATTGTTCTTCTATTCAATTCAAGCTTATTCTGATTCCAAGATATTCATTCGCACACAAGAACATGATGAATGTGATGATTATGTGACACTCATCACCATTCTCAACTTATGAATGCGTGCCTGACAAACACTTCCATTCTACATGAAAACAAGCTTGAATGCATATCTCTTGGATTCCTGGTCCATGCGTTTGATTGCCTCTCCTGACAACAGAGCCTTCAATTCCTTGAGATCAGAGTCTTCGTGGTATAAGCTAGAAACAATTGGCAGCATTTCTGAGATCCGAAAAGTCTAAACCTTGTCTGTGGTATTCCGAGTAGGATCTAGGATGGGATGACTGTGACGAGCTTCAAACTCATGATTATTGGGCGTAGTGACAGACGCAAAAGGATCACTGGATCCTATTCCAACACAAGTGAGAACTGAGAGATGATTAGCCTTACGTAACCCATAGTTGGACCATTTTCACTAAGAGGACGGGAGGTAGCCATTGACAATAGTGATCCCCAACATACAACTTACTATGGAAAGGAATATGAATGATTGAATGAAGACGGTAGGAAAGTAGAGATTCAGAAGGAATAACGCATCTCCATACGCTTATCTGAAATTCCCACCAATGAATTACATAAGTATCTCTATCTTTATTTTATGTTTTATTTATCTTTTAATTATCAAAATCCCATAACCATTTGAATCCGCTTGACTGAGATTTACAAGATGACCATAGCTTGCTTCAAGCCGACAATCTCCGTGGGATCGACCCTTACTCACGTAAGGTTTATTACTTGGACGACCCAGTGCACTTGCTGGTTAGTTGTGCGAAGTTGTGAAAAAGAGTTGAGATTACAATTGTGCGTACCAAGTTGTTGGCGCCATTGAGATCACAATTTCGTGCACCAGTAAGCCACCACATTCCGGTGTTGTATCAACACGTATCCTAAACCCTTCAGTGACGTAACACAATACACTTCAAACGGTTCATGTGGTTCTGGCAAAATCAAAATAGGTGCTGAAGTTAACTTTTGCTTCAAAGTTTGAAAACTCTCTTCACACTCCGATGTCCACACAAAAGGCACTTCCTTCCTTGTCAACTTAGTCATTGGTAGTGCAATCCAAGAAAATCCTTCAATAAGTCTCTTGTAATATCCGGCTAAGCCGAAGAAACTCCTAACTTCCGTCACTGTCGTTGGTCTTTCCCATTCCATCATCGCTTCTACCTTAGAAGGGTTCATTGCTATTCCTCTTTTGCTCACCACATGACCTAAGAACTTTACTTCCCCCTTCCAGAACCCACACTTGGACAATTTAGCATACAACTTCCGCTCCTTTAAAATTTGCAACTCAATCCTCAAGTGTTCCTCATGCTCCTTTGCTGTCTTAGAATAAACTAAGATATCGTCTATGAAAACCACCACAAATTTGTCCAAAAAGGGACGAAATACTCTGTTCATATAATCCATGAAAATAGCAGGTGCATTCGTTAACCCAAAGGACATCACCGCAAACTCGTAGTGTCCATAGCGTGTCCTAAATGCTGTCTTAGGGATATCATCCTCTTTCACCCTTATCTGATGGTAACCTGATCTCAAATTAATCTTGGAAAATACTCTAGCTCCTTGCAGTTGATCCATCAAGTCATTTATCCTTGGTAGCGGGTACCTGTTCTTTACCGTCACTTTGTTTAACTGTCGATAATCCATTCACAATCGCATTCCTCCATCCTTCTTCTTTACCAATAAAACTGGCGCTCCCCACGGAGATACACTCGGTCGAATGAACCTCTTGTTCAGAAGCTCTTCCAACTGAGTCTTTAATTCTGCCAGCTCTATCGGAGCCATTCTATACGGCGCAATCGACACTGGTTCGGCTCTTAGCACCAATTCAATCGCAAACTCAATCTCCCTTTGAGGTAGGAATTCAGGGATATCTTCTGGGAACTACTCCGGAAAATCTCTAACCACCGATATCTGATCTAAGTTCTGGGCATCACTCAATGCATTAGCAGCCAATAGGATATAACCTTGACACTCTTCCCCACTACAATGTACCATTACAGAGTTCAGGTAATACCCCGCAGCTACCACTGCTCCATTTTCTCCTTCCGGCATAAACTGAATTGACCGTTCAAAACAATCCAACAAAACCCGATTCTTCGACAACCAATCAAACCCCAAAATCATCTCAAATCCAATAATTGGCAAACAAATTAAGTCATGCACAAAGTCTCTACCCTCAAGCTTGAAACCTACTTGCCTACACCCTGACCTAGTCATAACTGTCTGATGCAGAGTGTGTACATGCAAATCAAATACTAACTCTGACACTTCCAAGCCTAGTTCCTCAACTTTAGCAAACGAAATAAATGAATGTGATGCTCCAGTATCATATAATGCAATTAAAGTCTTATCACCAATTAAACAAATACCTCTCATCAACGGATCTGCCTTGGAAGCATCCTTGGCATTCACAGCAAAGACTCAACCTTGATGCCGACTCTGACTCGCATTCGGGTTCTTCCCACGAGTGCAATCCCTCACGATATGACCAGGCAATCCATATTTGAAACAACCACCTAAACCAATCTTGCAAGAGTCATATGGATGAAAATGTCCACAATGATCACAAGCTAAATCCAGAGAATTCTTACTCCGATTTCCTCTTCCTTTGTGATGAGCGGATATTTTATACGCTTTTTGGGGGTAATTTCATGTAGATTTTAGTATGTTTTAATTAGTTTTTAGTAGAATATTATTAGTTTTTAGGCAAAAATTATATTTCTGGACTTTACTATGAGTTCGTGTATTTTTCTATGATTTCAGATATTTTCTGGCTGAAATTGAGGGAGTTGAGCAAAAATCTGAGTTAGGCTGACAAAAGGACTGCTGATGCTGTTGGATCCTGACCTCCCTGCACTCGGAATGGAATTTTTGGAGCTACAGGAGTCCAATTGACGCGCTCTCAACGGCGTTGGAAAGTAGACATCCAGGGCTTTCCAGCAATATATAATAGTCTATACTTTGCGCGAAGATAGACGACGTAAACTGGCGTTCAACGCCAGTTCTATGTTGCAGTCTGGCGTCCAGCGCCAGAAACAAGTTACAAGTTGGAGTTCAACGCCAGAAACAGGTTACAACCTGGCGTTGAACGCCCAAAACAGCCCAGGCACTCATATTTTGTAAACCTAGGTTACTAGTTTACTATTTAAACAACTTTTAGAGACTTATCTTGTACCTCATGACATTTTCATATCTGAATTACATACTTTTTGACGACATGAGTCTCTAAACTCCATTGTTGGGGGTGAGGAGCTCTGCAGCGTCTCAATGAATTAATACAATTACTTTTGTTTTCCATTCAAACACGCTTGTTCTTATCTAAGATGTTCATTCGCGCTTAATTATGGAGAAGGTGATGATCCGTGACACTCATCACCTTCCTCAATCTATGAACGTGTGCCTGACAACCACCTTCGTTCTACATCAGATTGAATGAGTATCTCTTAGATTCCTTAATCAGAATCTTCGTGGTATAAGCCGGATTGATGGCGGCATTCATGAGAATCCGGAAACTCTAAACCTTGTCTGTGGTATTCCGAGTAGGATTCTGGGATTGAATGACTGTGACGAGCTTCAAACTCCTGAAGGCTGGGCGTTAGTGACAGACGCAAAAGAATCAATGGATTCTATTCCAACCTGATTGAGAACCGACAGATGACTAGCCGTGCTGTGACAGAGCATAGGAACGTTTTCACTGAGAGGATGGGAAGTAGCCATTGACAA
>NC_029775.3:93756204-93756795 GCF_000817695.3 Arachis duranensis | reverse complement strand
CTGCAAATTCGTGCACCAAGTTTTTGGCGCCGTTGCCGGGGATTGTTCGAGTTTGAACAAACTAAAGGTTTATTTTATTTCTTAGATTAGGAATAATTTATTTTTGTTGTTATAGAGTCATTAAATTCTGATAGGATAGTTTCTTTTCAAAAAAAAAAAAAATTTTTTTTCGACTTGTATTCTTTGTTCTTCATTGATCTTCAAGTTGTTCCTGTTTATTTTTCTTGTTTGATCTCAAGTTTTTCTCGTTTTGTGTCTTTTCTTGTTTTTCTTGTGCTTTTTCAAAACATTAACTTTCAAAAATTTATAGTATCCATAAATATGATACATTTTTAAAATCAACATTGAAGTTACTGCCCAATTGGCTGGAGCTTTAGTAGTTGTTCTTCATAATTGGGTATCTTCTTTGGAATCTTTTTCAAAAATAATTTTTCTTTTATTGAATCTTGTGCCAAACTCTAAGTTTGGTGTTTTCTTGTTAAGTTTTCTTTAATTTTCGAAAATTTGTCTTGGTTTTCTAAAAATTTTAAGTTTGGTGTTCTTTCTTTTGTTCTTGGTGTTCTTGTGAATTTTCAAAGTGTTCTTGAGTCT
>NC_029775.3:93754114-93755030 GCF_000817695.3 Arachis duranensis | reverse complement strand
AACTGTCAAAACAAATAGCAGAAGAATGCCAAGCAGTTCAATTAAGAAGTGTGAAAACATTAAATACCTCACTTCAAAGCAGCAGGAAGGCAAGAAATGAACAGATGTCTACTCAAAATCCCTCTGAGGACAATCAGAGCCCAGAGAGGAATAATGCTGGCGCTAAACGCCCAGACCATGCTCATTCCTGGCGTTCAACGCCAGAAACAAGCATGAATCCGGTGTTGAACGCCCGAAGGGAACATAGTTCTGGCGTTCAGACGCCAGTAACAAATGGGGAGATGGCGTCTAACGCCACTCCAGCTTCCACCCCTGGCATTCAAATGCCAGTGGGGGATCAGTCACAAACAAGTGCTGATGACAACCCTTCTAAAAAGGCTTCCCAACCCACTTCTGTAGGTAATAAACCTGTAGCAACTAAGGTTGAGGAATACAAAGCCAAAATGCCTTATCCTCAAAAACTCCGCCAAGCGGAACATGATAAGCAATTTGCCCGCTTTGCAGATTATCTCAGGACTCTTGAAATAAAGATTCTATTTGCAGAAGCACTTGAGCAAATACCCTCTTATGCTAAGTTCATGAAAGAGATCTTAAGTCATAAGAAGGATTGGAGGGAAACTGAAAAAGTTTACCTCACTAAAGAATGCAGTACAGTCATTCTGAAAAGCTTACCTGAGAAGCTTAAAGATCCTGGGAGCTTTATGACACCATGCACATTAGAGGGTACTTGTACCAAGCAAGCTTTATGTGATCTTGGGGTAAGTATCAACCTAATACCTGCATCTACTATCAGAAAGCTTGGTTTGACTGAAGAAATCAAACCAACCAGGATATGTCTTCAACTTGCTGATGGCTCCATTAAATACCCATCAGGCGTGATTGAAGACATGATTGTCAAGGTTGGGCCATTCGCCTT
>NC_029775.3:93751829-93752907 GCF_000817695.3 Arachis duranensis | reverse complement strand
TGTAACCTTTCAGAGGTGCATGCTCTCAATTTTCTCTGATATGGTGGAAAAATTCCTGGAAGTCTTCATGGATGACTTTTCAGTATTTGGAGACTCATTCAGCTCCTGCCTTAACCATTTAGCACTTGTTCTGAAAAGATGCCAAGAGACTAACCTGGTTTTAAACTGGGAAAAATGTCACTTTATGGTGACTGAAGGAATTGTCCTTGGGCACAAAATTTTGAACAAGGGAATAGAGGTGGATAAAGCTAAGATAGAGGTAATTGAAAAATTACCACCACCTGCTAATGTTAAGACAATCAGAAGCTTTCTGGGGCATGCAGGATTCTATAGGAGGTTTATAAAGGATTTTTCAAAAATCGCCAAACCTCTGAGCAACCTGCTAGCTGTTGACACACCATTTATATTTGATAAAGAGTGTCTCCAGGCATTTGAGACTCTGAAAGCTAAATTGGTCACAGCACCAATCATCTCTGCACCAGACTGGACATTACCATTTGAATTGATGTGTGATGCCAGTGACCATGCCATTGGTGCAGTGTTGGGACAAAGGCATGACAAGCTTCTGCATGTCATTTACTATGCCAGCCGTGTTCTAAATGATGCACAGAAGAATTACACAACCACAGAAAAAGAGCTACTTGCAGTGGTTTACGCCATTGACAAATTCAGATCCTATTTAGTAGGATCAAAAGTGATTGTGTACACTGATCATTCTGCTCTTAAATATCTACTCACAAAGCAGGATTCAAAACCCAGGCTCATAAGATGGGTGTTGCTTCTGCAAGAGTTTGATATAGAAATAAGAGACAAAAAAGGGACAGAGAACCAAGTAGCTGATCACCTATCCCGAATAGAACCAGTAGAAGGGGCGTCCCTCCCTCTTACTGAGATCTCTAAAACCTTTCCGGGTGAGCAACTCTTTGCCATCCAGGAAGTGCCATGGTTCGCAGATATTGCAAACTACAAGGCAGTGAGATTCATACCCAAAGAGTATAGTAGGCTGCAATCCAAGAAATTGATCACAGATGCAAAGTACTATCTTTGGGATGAACCATATCTCTTCAAGAGATGTGCA
>NC_029775.3:93751276-93751480 GCF_000817695.3 Arachis duranensis | reverse complement strand
TTGGTGGCAGTGGATTATGTATCCAAATGGGTGGAGGCTATTGCAACACCCACTAATGATACTAAAACAGTGTTAAAATTCCTCCAGAAACACATCTTCAGCAGATTTGGTACCCCTAGAGTATTAATCAGTGATGGGGGCACTCATTTCTATAATAAATAGCTTTACTCTGCTTTGGTTCGATATGGAGTTAGCCACAAGGTG